>NC_071342.1:11888928-12189017 GCF_027744825.2 Synchiropus splendidus | reverse complement strand
ATATATGTAAATGGTAGTTGCTGAGTCATTTTATAGCAACATGCTCCGACAAAAGGTCTGCTACCTTAACTGAACAGAAAGGATTATTTAGTTATATTATTGTCACTACGAAGTCAGATCTTTGCTGTCGTAAGCATAGTGATCTGGGAGGAGCCCGAGGACAGACCCAGGAGGGACCTTGATCGCTGCCCTCACAACCCCACTTCAGATCAGTGGAGGAAATTGGATGGATCATCCTTTGAATAAACGTGTATTAATGGACCACTTATTTCACAGAAAGGTGTCCGCTGTGATAGTCGTGCACGGAGGTGCGTGGGCCATTCCTGACCATCTTGCCAAGGCTTCAGTTGATGGAGTGAAACTGGCTGCATGTGAAGGGAGGTCCGTGCTGCAACGGGGAGGGAGCGCGCTGGATGCTGTTGAATCTGCTGTGAGGAAACTGGAGGATAATGTGGTGTTTAACGCAGGTAGAATAACTCTGCCCTCTAAAATGGCAATCTGTGTAGTCACCCGCGCTGTAAACATTGATTTAAGTTGTTTGCTGTACTTTGTGACACTCATTTATGCACCAACAAATCTACTTTAATCCATGTTGGCCAATTTCCATGGCGTTCTGTAGTAACTCTTTATTGCAGCTGAACATCAGGGGATGATAATACTGCGTAATGACCATTATTTTCTTTTCATACCCGACAGAATCTGTGAATATATGTTTGCCTTGCATATAAATGAACATCAAGGCTGTTATGCCCAGTGGCCCACAATAGTTTTTTTATGGTTCATTTATGTGAAAAGATTGGACATGAACTGTCATTATAGCAGTCAGTGGAGTATTATGGCGAGTGCGGTGTTCTGTTTAACATACACTGACTTGTTACCATCTTGTGGACATATATGGAAATACCTTATGAACGTTATCTATCTGCAGGTCACGGAGCAGCTCTCAACACAGAGGGCAAAGTGGAACTGGATGCAATCATCATGGATGGAAAGACACTTGCTTGTGGTGCAGTCTCTTCTGTGAAGAACATTGCCAATCCAGTATCTCTGGCAAGGGCAGTGATGGAAAAGGTGAGATAAAAACCTGTTTTGTATTTGACTAAAAATGCATATTATGTATTATATATGAGCCATTTTCTTTTTTTTTTGTTTGTTTCATGTTTGCTGTTGTGGAAAATTTGGAAGACTGATCACATCATGTTGACAGACCACGGTGCAAACTTGTTCGCTGAGAGTATCGGTATTCCAACAGTTTCAACCGATACTCTTGTGACAGAATATGAGAGGAGAGAGTGGGAGAAGCAGAAGACATATGTCAACGGTGTTGTGGAAGATTTCAACTCTCAGTGGTGTGTACTTGTGCCAAGTGGTGTCACCCATCATGTGAAACTTGAAGAAGATATTTCATCTTCCATGTGTGTTATCTAACTGCAGTTGCAATCAACCCCCAAGCTGCTGCTATAAATACGAATAAGTTGGGTGTTCATTGCCACAAATAATGAAGAGCAGGTGTTTAGAGTTGACTAATCCTTGCAATTGGTTAATTCTGCTGCTGTAAAACATATTTTAGTTCCTTCTAAGATAAGTGTGGCCTGCAATGACTGTCTGCCTTCATATTGGCTTGAAGCCTGTGAAACCCTTTAATTCGTGTCATGTCTTTTATGTATTTTAAACAGGCAAAAGGTTGTTCTAATCATTATTCAGATGGTGTCTCTGTTGTACACTCCAGGCAACATGACACAGTGGGTGCGGTTGCTTTGGATTCTGCTGGCAATGTCGCGTGTGCTACATCTACTGGAGGTATCCGGAATAAAATGGTGGGACGAGTGGGAGACTCCCCAATCATTGGTATGAAGGCATTTTCTTTTCATTCAAAAAGACATTCAAATATACGTATAAATATGTATTAATTCTTCTGTGAATACAGTTGGTAATTACTGTGTTGTATTTAATCATTGTATTATATAATTTATTTTTAATTTAGGCTGTGGGGGTTATGCTGACAACTTGAGTGGTGCAGTGTCTTGCACTGGTCATGGAGAGTCTATCCTCAAAGTGACATTGGCAAGCCGTATTCTCTCGCTTGTCGAACAAGGTAACACTTCTTACTCATGGAACTATTAACTTGTTTCCTTCTTTCTTTTCTATCCTATTGAGTGCACAGGAAGGATTTGTACTAAGTTTACTCTCTCCTGATTTTGAATACAACAGAGCATTAATCTTTTATTTACTGAGTACTGCGATCTTCTTTAATACTTAAATAAGCATTCAAATTCACTTCAAACCTCCCAAAGGGTATTGTCTTTCCATGGTAATTAATGTTGCTGTGTCCAGTCGAATCATTATTTCATTTACTTACTCAGGTAAATCCGTCGTGGAATCTTCAAAATTGGCCCTGAATTACATGGGAGACCGTGTTCGCGGTGCTGGAGGAGCCATTGCAGTTTCTCCGTCGGGGCAGTGGGCTGCGACTTTTACGACCGAACGAATGGCCTGGGCAGCTGTGGACCAAGACGTATTGTTTTATGGACTAGAGCCAAATGAAGAAATAAAACAACAGTTAATTCAATAATTTACTGATTCTTTCCCCCAAAATCCAGTCGCATTTTAAGAGGCTGCAATTTGTTCTGTGTCTGTGCTTAATTTACACCTGGAACTGTGCAAACTGTACTGGTCAGTTTCTGTGTTATGTTACTTCAAATAAAAAGATTGTTTTGTGCTTTCGTGTTGATTCATTGAATTTCAAAACAGAACTCTCCTTATACTGTACTTAGTGTATGAAAGAACGTTTTAAATAATGCAAATACATGGTTATCTCCTTCACATGTATTAATGAATTACCTTAACTGGGTCAAGTTAAAAATGTTCTATTCGTTTTGTCAGGAAATTGAATACGCGGTTTAAACATGTAAACATGACGCCGCCATGAGCAGTAAACAGAAACCACGTGACCTGTAACGCTTTGCAGCAGCGGGACGACTGACGGCTCAGTGAGAGGAAGTTAACGTCTGTGTTACTATGTGACCTAAAAGAAGTGTGCCGTAGACCGAAACGATAAAGAGGTAAACCCCATTCCTACATTCGTCATTCGTTCTATTTATGCCACTTTACGATCTGGAAACAAGGCGTCCGGGTGCGGAATGGCCAGTATCAATCATGCTACAAACAAACTTAGGCCTGTGCTAACGCGACCTAGCTCGCCTGTCTGGCAGATCTAACTCTCTTCTTTGATAATTCTGTAATTTGAACCTAGAGTTATACATCGTTTCTTACGACGCGTGTAGTCTATGAAACGGTGCACAACATTTGTTGTATTGGTTTTCGTCACTCACATGTTCGATTATCTGCAGGTTGTTGTTAGCCACGTAGCGTGAGCAGGCTAACAGTAAATAGTTCGTTGCTGTGATAAAGTTGAACTGTTCGGTCGTATGTGCGATTAACGACGGCGCTTAGTTGAATATAAAGGAAAGCTCACACTTTATCGGAAGAATATTACGAGACTGCTGACGTTAAATCGCATATAGAGACGTCCAAAACTGGCCTGATGCAACTTTTGCAGCTAGCACGATGCACTATGTAGTATTGATGGAACTTCGCAACATGTTTGCCCAAAACAATGTCCCTCTTTCACTATAATACACTGCGTTTTTTATTTAGATTTATAATTTATGTATTTAGAATTATTCGATATCCGGTGCTAGTTGGGTCGATCACACGTTATTCAGTGCAGCATGTGCAACGGGAGATGACGTGTTGTCCTTAATATCTTCTTGATCCAATAATGCACATCTCTATAAGATCAGTGATTTATGTGTACTGATTTGAATTAAAGTACAATAAACGACTAAGGCTGTACATATGTTGCTTAGAGACGATGTTTTAAGTTTAAACTGAATAGTAAGATAACATAAGACTCAGTAATTTTACTATTGTGCCATATGTTTTTCCATTCATGTTTTGCTCTGTAAAACATCTCACCTATCCTTTGATATTAAAGCGCCAGGTTCTTCTGATCCACAAACAGAATATACTTGTCAGTAAAATTATCAGAACATTGTTTAGTTGTTGTGGTATTAATTATTACAATTCATCTGTGAGGCACACAATAACAAGCTGCACAAGACATTTAAACTCAACTCAACAAAAGTTAGATTTCCATTATTGCTCTCATCTGTTATGGTGAACTCAAGTCAAGTTGGTCCAGAAAGCAGTGTTGTTTTTCTCTGAACGTGCTTTTCGGGCTTCGGGCCAACCTTGTGAACTAGATAAAAGTCCTGGTGTAGATAATACTGTAAAGTTGACGGCGCAATATGCTGACAAAATTTTGTTCACTTGGTTAAAGATGTAATTAAAATAAATGTCATGGGGTCACTGTTTCACTTGAGGTCCCTAAGTTATAGCCGGGGAGGTGTTAAAAGTCCTAGCTGCTTGAAGATGTGATTTTGAGTTGAGAATGTATTTTCTTGTTTCAGGACGTGAGCAGCCTACATGGATATTGTGGACACCTTCAACCATTTAATACCAAGCGACCAGTTGGATGACTCCCTGGTTATAGGTCAGAATCTGGAATGTGAGGCCAGTAATGAGTTTGGACCCGGACCCCAGCTGGACGACTCACTCAAGAACATGCTCAGCGACAAAGACCCCATGTTTGGGTGTGCAAGCTCACATTTTAACCTGCTGGACAATGAGGACCCAAGTTTTCACATGTCTGGTTCAGCAGGTAAGTCAACATGCAATGGTTGATTGAACACTTACCAAGACCATTGAAAAGTTCTGTTTTAAAAATGTTACGCTACAAGATAAGTGGGAAAATTACATGTTTTTAGTTGGTACCCACATAATGGTTTGCAATCACCAAAGCCAAGTGTCACTCTTTTCAATAAATTGCTGCAGTTCTGTGTAAAGTAAATAGGTCCAGACAAAGAGCCTAAGTTCTTTGTAGCACAGACGCTACCTTTATTTGCTATAAATAAATGTTGTGTCTGTGCTCACATTTTGCATACTGGTATTCTTTATTGTTGTCCACTCAATTCACATCATTGATAGTGAATTAAATGTGTAAAAATTTTTTAATTATGCTAAATTAAGAATCAGCTACTGTGACATTAATTTATTCAGTAGTTTATTAAAAAATATATATATAATTTTTAGTAAAGAATAATATTATTCAAGGTGTGAAGCATATGATGTTTCACTAATTCAAAACTTTTCCATGCTTTCAGCAAATAGCATAGAAATTTAAGAATTAGACAATAAAATGTAAACATACAGAAATGCCCGCTGTATGGTTTTTGTCACTGTTGAGGATGAAGAAGCAGCTCCATGCTCCATGCAGCTTCATGACATTGCCCTGTTTCTATTGTTTCAAAAGCAGAGTTGTGGATAATGTTGAAAACCAAGAATAGCGGAGCATGTTACAGAAGAATCCAGAACATTAGAGAAGTGTTTTTTGTGCTCTGATTATGTGAATGTGTGCTAAATAAGCCAGTGACGGCAGGTGACTGCTTCGTTCAAATGTTAATCGGCAGAGGCACCGTTTCTGTTGTTTCAACATTATATACTGTGTCTGCGTAATTTAATGACAACAATGCTGCAGAACCTCACCTCCATCGCCCTTTTCTGTCATAGCGGAGCTCTGTGGTACACGATATTTCTGTTGTGTCAACAACATAGTTTCTTTAACTGATTTAATAACTCAAATGCCGTGTTTGAGAGCTCAACTTGCAGAAGACACTGATCTGCGCAGAACTTCAGCGGAGCGCAGAGAGTCATGAAAACATTCACATTTACTTTAGGTTCCAACTGACTCACAAGACTGTGAATGTGTACCTCACTGTAATGATTTGAAAGCAGAAATGTACTTTTTCTGATGTTGTGATCTTTGCTTTATGTTTTTAGCTGGCCTTGGTTCAATACCCACTGGCCTTGAAGAGACCCCTCGAGTTAAGCTGCCTGTCGGCAGGCCACGGAAGCGTCCTCGTCATGTAGAAATCGGTACGTTCAGATCTTAACTCCCCTTTGTATTGTGACGAAAATGATTCCTATGGTTTATATTTTATTTCTTGTATGGCTTTGTTCTTTGTAATGACATTGCCTTTGAATATGGAGGTGTTTTGTTGTTGAGTGTTTTTTTTCTTTGTTTAATATACTGTACTGTTAATGGTATTTTTTCTATCTGCTTTTTTACACTTCCACAGATCATATTGGAGACACAGACGTGTCCAAGAACAGTGTGCAACCCGCCCCTCACAACCCATCACAGTCATTTCTCATTGAGAAGGGGGTTCAAGGCTCCCAGCTTAAGAAAGAGTTAACAGAAGGAGGACGCATTAATATTAATGACCTTGATGGTGGATTGTGGCTTAATCCTTCAGTTGAATTAAGAAGATTGACAGTGACAATTGGTGGGTTCAGGATAGAGTTGCTTCCAGGACCGTCATACATACAGACTACTGACCCGATGATGGATGATAGTTTTGCGTTTGATGAGAACCTTGGTTTCCCTGTGTTGCCTGATGATGCCATCGGCGCCAATAAGCACATACAAGAGGTAGCCCAGGTTGATGTAGTAGAGAGTGGTTTTGACGACGAAGCAACTCTTGCCTTGGGCCCATATGTAAACCCTAATGATGTGCAGAAATCAAATGGAGCTGACGTAATGTTCCCCTACACACAAAAGACAAAAGTTGACAATCAAATTGTGCCTGGCAACAAGAGGTCAGTCTGTCATAAAAAAGATGCCATCCAACCGAACAACAAGGGCAACAAAATCATAGGTGCTACCAATGTAAAGGGAAACCAGACCGCAGTGAAGAGTCTGCACAGACCTAAAGAAGGCCTCATGTCTCCAAAAAGTAAACATGTTGCTTTGACTAAAACAAGCACCATGGTCAAGACTCATAAGGATTCTGATATCACGCCATCTAAAGTCATCCCTAAAGGAGACATGCACAAAATCAAGTCGCCCAAGGAAAAGAAGATCACAGACCCTTTGAAACGGCCTGCGGATGCCAACCCTGGCATCCCCGGTGCTAAACTGCAAAAGCTACAAATGAACACAGACCATAAAGCCAAGCCAAAATCGTCAGTTATACCGACATCCCCTCTGAAGAAGACAGCCACATCTGGGAATCGCTCTAGTGATTTACACAGTCCCAAAAAACCCAGTCATCTCGCCAACAGCCATAAAGTCGAGCCAGCAAACCAAACACATTCCCGTCCTGATAATTCTTTAAGATCACCTGATGATGGAGGGCAGGAAAAGCCCAAAGTGAAAAAGCCTGAAAAGATCCTTCCAAAACAAAAAAGTAAAACTCCAAGAAGCATCTCTGTGGATGAGCCGCAGCTGTTCATCCCTGACAATGCCCCAGTTGTTGCAAAGAAGGACAGTGCTGAGGAGCAGTCTGCTCATGTGGAAGAAGCGGTGTGGGACGGTAACAACTGCTGTGGTCTCTGCAAGAAACACCATAACAACTTGTGAGTAAATTGTATGCTGACTCTTACATACATATGATTCCTGTCTGTTTGATATAATTGAGGTGAGGTGGATATTTTGACTGCATGTCCTCTGCTTCAATCATGCTGTTGGGTGCTGGTGCTGTAAATCCAGCAATTGATGGGCTCCTCTTATTAAAGGAGAAGGTGGAAAAGCATGTATAAAAGAATAGAACAGAACAACATATTTACTTTCAATAGCTTAATGTGGTCTGCATTGCTTAAAATATGTTTAATAGAATAATGTGTTGCACATTCATTATTAACAGTGATTTATTCTGTCGTGCCTCTCTTCAGGTTCATGGTGGGCTGTGGTCGCTGTGAAGACTGGTTCCATGGTGACTGTGTCGGCCTCGACCTGACAAAGGTGCATGAGATGGAAGAAGAGGACCAGATGTACGTTTGTTTGAGGTGCTGCGAGGAAGAAAGCAAGAAAGTGGAGACAGAAATGCCAAGCACCAATGTCATGGCTGAAACGAAGGAAAAGACTGAGGCGAAAGCCCAGGATCTCAAGCCCGCATCTAAAGCCAAACCAGGACCTTCCCAGTCTCTCTCTTCAGGGGGGGTCAGGCCAGTAAGAAAGGTAGATACCTGTCTTCCAAATGTCTAATAGTCACAGGAAATGAACCAACAAAGTTAAAGAAATATTACATACATGACATCATTTACTGCTTTTTTACATGTAGTTTAGCTTGCATGGATACTTTTTTGATAAAATATAAAGAAATCTCACACAACTGATCACATGACTGGTTTTGTGGTGTTTGTGTAGACAGTGTGTTTAAAAAAAACAAACATGTTCTATGTGTTTCCTGCAGCTTTTTCTTCCTCTGATATTAACCATAGCCTGTGTAACCAAAACATGAGGGTTTGTCATCTTTTTACTTTCTACATCACCAAAGGTTTGCACTCAGGTGGATGGGTTTTTCACTGTGAGAGAACATTTGTTACTGGGGATTCATATATATTTTAATGTAGAAAATTGCTTGCTTTTAATGCTGTATTTTTATTTCTAAAGGATGCTGACCGAAGATTATCTGTGGATGTCAAAGAAGCATCCCATAAAACAGGTACTCTTCATTTCAGTTTAAAAACTTTGCTTTATATTGTTCAAATGATAGAAAAAATACAATCTCCCTTGACGTTAAATCGCGCCTTAATTCTCTAATGTAGCCATTAATCACCACAGTTTCTGCCCATACAGGTGGGAAGCTGGAAGCAAGAAGCAAGTCTTCATCGTCTGCAAAGAAACCTGCCTCCGTCGAAGAAATCAGACGCAGTGTACGTGATTCACTAAAAGAAATCCTCATACAGAGGTAGGTGTTCAACAAGTTCAGCATCACATCAAAGATTAACCAACAATTTCCTTGAGGGGTTTACTGCATGATCTGTTTTGTTGTGCTTTGCAGGTTGAAGGAATCTGATTTGAAGATCTCGGTAGAGAAAGCTTATGAAGTTGCAAAGAAGACGGAGCGGGAGCTTTTCCACTTGTATAAAGACACTGAAAACAAGTACAAGAACAAGTATAGGAGCTTAATGTTCAACCTGAAAGACACAAAGAATAATGTGAGTGTGATTTAGATGTTTTTTAACCCCAGAACGGGTGAATATAAAAAGCCTTTTTTATTCCCTTAGGTGCTTTACAAGCGTGTTCTGAGAGGGGAAATCTCACCTGCCAGTCTAATTCGGATGAGTCCTGAAGAGCTGGCCTCCAAGGAACTGGCTGCGTGGCGTAAAAGAGAGAATCGACATGTAAGTATTTAAAGTAAATTCTTCAGTCAGAAGCGGTACTGCGACACCTTTTCTTCACTTGCAGTAGCTGTATGCTTGAAGTATTTGTGAGCAGCAAAAAGTTGTTTCTTTGAGTTCGTAGTAGTTTGATTTTGAGGTTTCATGGTGTCTGAACTTCATGAATCTTATGGAATGGCTAGTATGGAGGCAAAGCTTCTTCAAAGATTCTTCCATGTCTAAAAAAAACGATAAAGACATGGCCTTGGTGAATTAATGTGTGCCCACACTGTTGGGTACCTTGGGTAAGAAATGTTATTCGTTTCTCACAGACAATTGAAATGATTGAAAAAGAACAGAGGGAAGCGGAGAGAAGGCCGATCACGAAGATCACACACAAAGGTGAAATTGAAATCGAAAGTCAAGAGCCGGCTAAGGCACCGGAGCCAGCAGAGGTGAGGGACGGCATGAAGATTACATTTTTCTTCCAATACCTGGCCTTTTTATTTACCCCACAATGTTCTCTCAGCCTGCTTCTCCAGTCAAAGTAGCTGAGGTGGTAGTGGAGCCTCCAAAAGCTCTGGAGAAGAAAGCGGACAGTGTGGAGACAGAGAAAGACACAACGCACCAACACAAGTCTCACTTGTTTGATCTGCACTGTAAAATCTGCACAGGTAAAGTCTTGGTATTTCTCATATTTTCAATTGACGTCTGAAAACTGTTTCCTTCTGCTGAAGGTCGCATGGCTCCCCCGGTGGAGGAGGCGCCGAACAAAGTGCTCAAAGTCGCGACGACGGTGGTGAGGAGGCAGTCTGCGATATCGGAGGAGCCAAAGACCACAAATCCTCCGGGGGTCGATGACGACGCTCTCCACGCAGTCCTGGAGGAGAGCCTGCGAAGTGCCCAGTCAAGCTACGAAGGACGGTGAGAGTCACTGAGAGTTTTTAAAAATTTTTTAAGAGAATATATTTGCAGTGTCAAACATTAAGTATTGTGTGTTATTTAAAAATGAATAAATGAATAAAAACAACCTCACAAATACACATCAGTTACACAACACATGATTAAAAAATAGGGAAAGTGGCAATAAGAGGCAGATATTATAAGAACCGTTCCTCCTTTTAAATGTCTGTAACATGTAAGACGAAATATTGACAAAATTTCTTAGCATCATAGCAGTTGTGTGTTGTGATATTAATAGTCAATAAATAGTCATGTAACATTAAAGTAACATGTTTATGATGTATCGGAGGATTGAAATAACCATTTATTCATTCATAATTTCCGGACCATAGAGCGCACCGACACATTAGCCCACCCACTAAATTTAAAAAGGAAAATAGCTCTTGTTCATACATAAGCCCCAAAAAGGTCAGTGGTGCGCCCACCTTAAAAATGCATGTGCACTAGTTTTGAAAACGGGGTCCAGCATTAAGACTGACTCATGAAACAAACTCTAAACTTGAATCATGAATTCCTCACAGCTTTGATTTATGTTAAAGCGCTTCAGACTCACCCGTGAGTGAGTTCTGACACCACAGGTAAAGTAAATAGAACGCCTGTGATTTCATGGGTTCAATGTGATGAAGCTCAATATTTTGGCAGCATGACACTCTAGCAGCACCGTTGTGTAAGCCATGGTTTGGACCATGACCATGTTTGACCAGGTAGCCGTCTATAGTCTGAAAATTACGGTAGTTGTGACACTTGTGTACTGAAACGGTTTGATGATCATTTTGCATTTTCATGTAATCATGATGGTCCCGACATGATGTTGCTGGTTCTAATATCTCTACCTCACAGGTCCGAGCACACCGTTGGAAGAGAAGTGGAGACAGCGTTCCTTTCCAACCTGAAGTCATTGTGGCGAGGGTTCATTAACATGCACGCAGTGGCGAAGCTTGTGACAAAAGCTTTTCCTGTTTCTGGGGTCTTGGACAACTTGATTCAGGTAAGAAGTCTTTTCTCTAGGTCTGCCCACTTTTGTACATGGAAATCTCACTATACCCCACTTGTGTCAGGTAAAGTGGAGGATGCCACTGTAAAATTTACAATTGCATTTTTCCCCCGTATATTGTTATTCTGTGAAGCACCAACTATCCCCCACCTCGATGGACATGAGATGATGATGAAGGCGACACAATGTTTGTTATCTCTTCAAACATGAGACACGATCTGAGAGCCTTTCAAATGTGTTTTTTTCCCCTCAGGATCTGCCAGACAGCATCCAAGTTGGGGGCCGGATCAGCCCGCAGATAGTCTGGGACTACTTTGAGAAAATCCGTGCGACGGGAACTAAAGTGAGTATTTATGTTTTGGTCAATCAGATTTTCATCCTAACCCATCCATATTTAATGCTGTTGATCTTTCTTCTTTGCTCCTGTAAATTGAGGCAGGAAATGATTCACAGTTTTTTTTTTCTTTCATTACAGGAAGTGTGTTTGATTCGCTTTTCTCCTGAGACTGAAGAAGATGAGATTTCCTACACTCTCCTCTATGCGTACTTTAGTAGCCGCAAGCGCTATGGTGTTGTGTCCAATAACCTCAAGCAAGTGAAGGATATGTACCTCATCCCTCTGGGTGCTACTGAGAAAGTGCCACAACAGCTTGTTCCCTTCGACGGACCAGGTGAGCCTCGATTGAACTGCTCTGACAGCGGACAACTCAGGTGTACTCATTAACCTTTTCATTTTCCAGGTTTGGAAAGCAACCGCAACAACCTCCTCCTTGGACTCATCATTCGTCAGCGGCCGAAAAGAGATTTTCTTCCGGTGGACTTGAACGAAACGGCAAGGGTCATTCCTGAAGTCAAGCCAATAAGCATATCTCCGAAACAGAGCAAAGCAGCTGGAGTGGAAGAGAGTTTCTTCCTCACCGCCATCCCTGCTGCTATGAAAACTGAGAAGGAAACACAGCCAAAAGCTATTGAGGAGGAGGTGGAAGAAGAAGAGCCAGTAGAGGAGAGTTTTGATGAAACATCTGCCACCGAGGAGAGCGGCTCTCAGGAGTCGCTGAAACCCCTGCGCTTTCTTCCTGGGGTGTTAGTGGGATGGGGCGGGGAGCTCCCCCCGCTGCCTGATTTTAGTGAGAAGTCCAAACCATCAGCAGAAGAAGTCCCCACAGTCAGTTCAGCCTCGAAGACTGAAGCCCCAAAAAGCACGGTGCAGAGGGAACGTTTCGTCATCAAGAAGAAGGAATCGAAAACCATAAAAGTCGAGCCAGAGGACTCAACTAACAGTGACAAGCCTGGTGCCAGTGACTCGTCTGGAAAAGAAGCGCCTGCACTTCCTCAACGTGTCGGCTTGTCGCTCAAAGATAAACCTCCGGACGTGTCAACCACAGCTTTCCTGGCCAGTTTGTCCACGCCTCAGATTTCAACTGAATCCACTGACACAGCACTGGACAAGGAGGCCGAAACAGGAACAAATGGCGGCCAGAGTGTATCGAATGGCTCCAAACCTCCTCTCAGTGGAATTTTGAAAAAATCTTCAGTGTACCCCGTAAATGAAGACACCTCACACAAGTCAGAAGATCCACCCAAACCAGCCGCTGCTGAGGGCTTGAAGAAACAAACAATCACAACGTTTCACCAGGGGTATCTACAGATGTCTCAAGCTGAGAGGAAAACCAAGGAGCAAACTGCTGTTGGAAATACTGTTACGACAGATGAGCAGCCAAAGCCAGACAGTTGTGTGCCTGCTGAGTCTTTGTCTGACCGTCCTGACCCCCATGAGAACAATCTGTCATCGGCTCTGTCACCAAACCCAGATGACAACGACCACAGTGTGACGTCAGACAGTGAAAGCGCTTCACACTCGCTGTCCTCAGAACATTCCTCCCAATATAGAGACACCAAACGCCAAGACGAGTTGTACAGTGACCCCTGGGAGAGGCCACGGAACACCGAGGACCGTCACAAGAGGGATCACAGAGGCCCCCATCACGGGAAGAAGAGCCGGCACCACGACCGGGAACGGGAGAAGCCAGAGCGTGGCTACGACGACAAATACAGAGAGAGAAGTCGACACCACAGCCACTCGGAGGACCGCTACGGCGATAGAAGGAAAGAGCGGCAGCACAGCGACGACTACGCCAGCCGCCACAAAGAGCGCCACAGACACCGCAGAGACTCGGACAACGGACGAAGAAGTTCAAAAGACAGCTACTCTTAATATTGTCACCTGTTGGCAGGTATCATGGTTACAAAGATGACTTAACCATCACTCGCTATTTTCGTTCCACCTGTTGGCAGCTCCGTTTTTTTTCTTGTCAACACTGTGTCCTAGAAGTCCATTTCACTTTCATCGCCAGTAACATTTTTCAACTCAGTCCGTTTATTATAAATTTCTGTACACGTTGGTCTTCTCACGGACTGCTGATTTCACGATTTGTCCAAGCTTGAGCATTTGGCATGAATGTACCAGAGACAACAGTTCTTACCTACTTTTAAAAAAGAAAAAAATCAACGAAAATATTTTATACTTTTCCTTTTAAAGAGAGTATGTACATTTTGGCGTGTAAAGAAGTGTGCCTTTGCACTGTTTTATGTACAGTTGGTAATAAAGCTAATCCTTTTGTATTATTGATTATAAAAAAGACTCATATTTCATTTGTACAGTAAATATATTAAATTAAAGAGAATCTTGACTTTGTTTTCTTCTCCTACAATTGTCTATTACAAACCATTGGAAAATACTTTTTTTTTAAATAAAGTTTGATGAATAAACCTGCTCAGTTTTAGATGAAGCAATGCAACTGGAAGTTGGTGGAATGAGTTACTGGCACATAATGACTGAAAACTACCTCGATGGACAGTTAAATGGGCTTTGGAGGCTGCGTAACTATGGTTCTTTGACGTGTGCAACGTCCTGTAGTAAGGCTTCGTAATTGGCGCAGGCTTGGCAAACACCTGGAACCTGACAGAAGGGCCACTGCTCCCAAACTCTGGAGAGGTGGAAGAATAAGGGTGCTTTCACACTACGAGTTCTGTCTCGGGTGGGTCTGAGTCCGACTCGGCCCCCCGCTGTGTAGCCTCGCACCTCAGGCGCTGTCCTTTGTTCCTCCTCAGCTGGCGGCACTCTGTGCAAAATAGCTGGTTTGTGGCCCACGGAGAAGCACGTCTCAAGGAAGTTATAAGAGAACAGGCCCCTGACTCCGGAGCCCCTGGTAACAGCCGAAAAGACTATTTGTTCAGGCACCTAGTGGAACTCACTCCATTCGCCTGATCAAACGGGTAAAAATAAATAGAATTTTGGGTGGGAAGTTCCTGCTCCTAAATGTAAGACCCAAAGTAAACCCACGGCAGCCAATCAGATGCAGGCCTGGCGAAAGTAAACCCACGACAGCCAATCATCTTCCAGTTACGTGGTGCGTGTTGGACCAATCAGTTCCTCTTTGCCGCTGCTGCCAAATACAAGTGTGCTCCAGTCACACTTCTGCTGTCTTTGCTATGTTGAGGTGAGTCAGTCTTTCAATCTGTAAATTTCATATATACTGTGTATGGTTGAGACAATGATCCAGTTGTTGGAGCTTGATCAACGCACACTCATTCAGTGATAAGGCAGGCACATTTATTTTCCTCAAATCAACTCAACAATTCTCTGATCAATACATGCTGAACAAAAAATATCTTCTCTCAGGTATTCAACAGCGGCAGAAGAATCAGGAGAAGAGTGTCCCGTCTCGGGGACTTGCTCCAACAAACCTGATCCCTGTGGCATCTCAGCAGCTTTCACCACCAAAGGAAAAACTGGACCACCTTCCGTCCTCATCGGGCCCACAGCACACTCCCCTAAACTGAAGGGAAAGGCTCCTATTCTACGGCCCATTGCTCCTGTCCCCAATGCACTTGTACTTGTAAAGACCATTCCAGCTCCTGGGTTCAGGTCCCTCATCCCAGTCAGGATTGTGTCCATGTTGCCGGCAGGTTCTGGAGCCACTTCAGCTGGTGCAAGCCAAGCGCCACGTCTTCCTCCACCTGCTGCTCCTGTGTTCCGACGGGCCCTTGAGGAGGAGAGTGGTGTTGTTAAAAGGAAATATGTGAGAAGTGTCACTCACAACACCTGCAGACTTTGTGCTCATCCTCGAACCACGGACTTTGGACATAGCTGCTTTGGCAATGGCATATTTTGTCCAGCTGCGGAGGGTCGATGACAGCTCCAGCACAGTGGACAGAACATGAAGCTGTGTGTTGATATTGTAATGTAAATATTAAACTGTATTTTTAACATGTGAAAGTATTGGGAACATGAAGCAGTGTCTTCATACTGTAAAGTAAACGTTGAACTGTATTTAATTTTGTATTAAACCTTCAAACTAAAGTGTAAATATTCATCTTTTGTATCTTCCGTGCCTGCGTGGATCGTTCCCTGTTTGTATATAGTTGTCTTGAAATGCAAATGTTTGGGTGTGTTTGTGAATTTCAATACATATCCAGTGTTCACTTTCAATCTTTCATCGTACGTTCATTAAATTTGACTGTACCAACACTTGAGTCTGTTCATCATTAAAAAAAAAATACTCAGTCTTGGAGAGAAGACATTTCTTATAAGCATCATAAGAGGAAACATTCCATTTCATTTGAAAGCCAAGCAATGTTGGTAACTAGATAGTGCCAAAACGCGGTTAAAATGAAACTTTCCAACGCCCTGTCCCGTGCGTCTATGGGGGTCAAGTGAGCTTAAAGACTGGGCCCCTTCTTCTGCTTAACCTGTAGCCTCCTACTTGCGGCAAAGTGTGATAAACACATGTACTTGCCACCCAGCAGGGGGCAGCACCCATCCCATGTACTGAAGGGAAGGCCCAATGATATATTCACCCTCCAATCTTACTTCTACACAAGGCAGGCTTTGCACACTCTACTCGCAATGTACTCCCAGCCAGCTGCAGCCAGAAGGAAGCCCCCCAAGTGAGGTGCGACCAAGTTATCTCAGCAGCCACCTGCAACTGAGCCAGGTTGTGAAGGCCGTGTGACCTGTTGACCCTGTGCTATCAATGAGTCCTGTAGAGTAGTGGAGAAGAGCTTTGCAAACAGGAGGTTGATGTGTTGAGAGGATTTTCCTCTCCACACCCTGCTGACGCTCAGAAGACCGGAAGGGTGGACCTCTACTAAAAGGGCTTGTTGCCCTCAGTACTCTCTCCCCGAATGAGCCAACGCCCGAGCAGCCTGGTCCAGCCGCAACAGCCTGACTTGCTGGTCCATAGGTCTTTAACAGTAGATCAAGATACAGTAGAATCATGTTGCAAAAGTGAAAAGTCATGTGTCGCCCTCGCAACCTTCCTTGGTGGAGGATCCAACACACTCACTTGATCATCCTCCCATGATGAGTTTGGCTGTGAGGAAGGTGAGAGTCAAGAAAATTTCAAAAGATGAAGACCAGAAGAGCCTTTTTTGACTGGACCTGGAATCCTCAAGGTCTATAGATTCACTTAGACTCCCACAAGGTGTGGAGAAACCTGCATAGCGAGCCACTGTGACCACGAGGGGCAACTCCCAGCATGGTTGCAGCATTGGACCTGTTGAAACAGAGGCATTATTTGGAATGCGATTTCATCATATGCAGGTCAAGACTTGTCAGTTGAATGTGTCGAAGACAGGTTTTGAACCTCCCCTGACCACCACACCACAATTTCTCGGCCTATTTTGATGTTGACATGGTCCAACAATGACAGACACATCGTTTTAAGTCATTTCCCATTTTGAACCACATTATTTTTATTTCATATTCCCACCAAAATTATATTTGCTCACTTTGATCATTTTCTGTTCGGTGGAAAGTATCTAATATTCATTTATTTGCAGAAGACAAGTATTGTTCGTGTATTTGTTACACAACATGTCTAGCGAGGTGCGCGCAGTCACTACTTTTTAGAGTGAAAAGTATTCAAGTTTTTACTTTTGAAAATAAGGTAGAGACTGTGAGCTTTCCGAACATGGACGGTAGGCCACATATTGTTGCGGTGAATTACTGCTGTATCAACAGTGTTTTATTTGTGGTGCATATGATGCAAATTTGCTGCTGTCCTCTCATCTTCTCTATCCGATCCAAATTCCAAGCTCTCCTACTTTCTTGCTTATTTAAAACAATGTATCAATAATGATAGTATGAAAACAACAGCAAAAGACACAAGACAACAAAAGATCATGATCACATTTTACTTGGGTCTCATAGAAGGTACTTGTTTGGGAGAAAACCTCAGCTTGTGTGTATATTTCTAGTGGAGATGGGCTGATGACTTTTTGAAGATGTGAAATGAAGGAATGAGTTCAGGCCAGATGTTCAGTACCAACATAATTTATTGCAATAAGTCATTTACAAAGCGCATAAATATCTATAAAAAATCCAAAGGAATTTCACTGAACATTAACATCCAACATTTATATACAAGAGCTGCCAATGAAATAAATTCCCACCATGCCACAGTTTGTATTACGCACGTGACTTGTCCAAATCATTTTCTCGGGTACATGACTCCTTTGGTGTATTCAGGGCGCTGTGTGTTGTCTGCTATCCATTGGTTGTAGTTGCTGACTTGTGTGTACACCCCCGGCTGGTTCTCCTTTCCACAGTCGACTCCCCAACTGACGATGCCAAACAGAAACGCTCGACCAGACGCTTCGCACACCAGCGGCCCGCCTGAGTCGCCCTTTCAACAGACAAGAACATGTTCATCAATAATGCTGAGAAGTAGCCGCCTGAAGATCCGAACAGGCTTCTCACCTTGCAAGCATCGCTTTTCCAGTCAGGACTCGCGGCACAGAACATGTTGTTGGTGAACAGGTTGATATACTCTGCGCTTCTTAAACAGTCCGCTTGAGGCATCAGGTTGACCCTCGCCTCCTTCAGGTACCTGGAGTTCGCTCCATCTGTCAACACAGTTCTGTTTCAAAAACTATACCTCTTTTTCCCTGTGTTTACTTATAGAATGACATGACAGATGCAGTTTTTTATTATTTGATCTATGGGTGTCCCTACAAGTCAATCCTTTTGTGACTGATAATGATCAATACAGTAACACATTTCTTTTTATATAAAAACATCTTGCTCTAAACAGGATAACCAACTTTTAGGAACCTCAGGCTTCCCATTTTGTATCTTTTAATATTGATTGCTATATACAGTTCATAAAATAAATTGCAGTTCAAATTTAAACATGAATGTATTAAATACAAACAACGGCAAATGCTGGTTAATATCTGTATCATTTATGTTAATATTTACCCTAATGGGCCTTTGTTTGATCATTTTTCACTTAACTTTTTCCCTTAATACTTCAATCATTTTTTGTTTTGCTTGTGTTCTGTTTCTTTTTAAGCTTTTTTCCTAACGTGACAATGGCAGAGGGTTGAGTAGTCTGCAGTTCTCACAGTAACTCTGCTGTCCGTATCCCGCAACACGGCATTGGAATCCAGCAGGAAGTCGGGTGAGAGGAGGCGGGAGACAAACAGTCCGTGCAGAGGCTGTTCGTCGAGCACATCCTCCAGCGACGCTTCTGATTTGAATCAAAGCTAAAAACAAGATCACACATGAGTCGAAAAACTACGGTTTCAACGTGTGAAGTTTCCACTCACCTATGTCATTGTTGAAGTCCTCAAAACCTGGGTGAATGATGAGCTTTTGAACCTGGAAGGTTTGCTCTTTTGAGACGTTGCTCTCATTGGTGGGATTCTTTCCAGTGAACACTGACAAGTGGCGGATGTTGGTGGCTGAACTGAACAAGCACAGTGGCAACTCTTAGCACGACACCAGTGACTCACTCAGCCTTTCTTCCTCCACACAGGACATGATCTGTGCTTGTGCCTCACCCATCAGTGAAGCAGTGAGCAGCCGTGAGAACCCAACATGGCGAGATTAAAGAGCCGCCACACAGGAACTTCTTGCGGTTAAAGATGGATGTGACCCAGGGCTGTGCCTCAACATCGATGAAGGACCCGCCCACGATGCGATGTGTCCTTCCCTCAGACTTCTCACCACAAGTGTACTCTGCACAGAGTCGGCCAGTGAGTACTTCCAAAGATGCTGCATTTTAAATTCATTAAAATGGCTCTGTGTTCTCACTAGAGAAGCTAGACTTTTACACCTGACCACTCACCAGTGTCCAATGCCGGTGGTGAGGTCACCGCGCCTGGATGGAAATACAGCCGTTTGGTAAACATGATGTTGAGGATTTTTTTTAAAAAAAGGAAATGATTTGTCACTTACATCTTGGAACATCACAGAATTCTCTGATAAACCTCCTCCCTTTCTTGACATGACACCAGGGCTTCAGGCTTTGGTCAGGATTCCTATTGAAAAACAATTGGAGTGAGAATTCATTTACTCAATTTGATCAAACTTTTTAGCTCTTATGACCGTTGCAGTGCATTATGGGACCTGACGTATTGCTGGTGGCAGTAGGGCATTAATAACCATGTAATTTATGTGGATCAGTCTATCTACGGTTTCGTGGAGGAGGCTGTTTCATTCCAAAGAAGTCAAGCTCATAACAAATAACAGGTGCGTTTCCTGTTTGGAAGGTCTTCCTCCTCTCCTCCGACATTCATATCAGTCTGTCAAACAAACATACGTCCACCCATCTGCAAGTTTACCTGCAGTATCTGTGATCACCAACACCTCTTGAGCTTCCCCACTGCCCACGAAACCATCTCCAGTTGAGACACAGGCGGCCAGATGCGGACTCTGCCAGCGTCCCCCTGTAGCTGCTCCCGTCCCCTGACATGCAGCTCTCTGGGATTCACATAACAAACACCTGTGAACGCGATTGTTGCGGAGATGACTGCAGATATACGTGTCCACTGTCTGCTCACCTCTCCTGTGGACCCCCTGTTGTCTCTTGGGCTTTTTGGACAAGCTCTGTGAGAGGCACAGACGTCAGATTGTTTCTCACATCCAGTCTCCTCCTTGTTTACTCACCAGTTGAACACTGGCTGCAGCCATCACGGCGAGGAATACAAGCAGGTTCATCTCGGTTTCACTTCTCCTTGCTGGGAATATTTTTGTCTGTGGTCAGGCAGAAAAAAAAAATGATTTAGAGAAGTGGTTAGTCATGCTTCTTATAGGAGATGCAGGTGTGCTCCGAGGATGCTCTCCTCACATGAGCGGACTCTACTCTGAGCCAATGACGGATGACTAAAGCAACTAGCTTTGTACATCTAGCTATCTATTGGGGATGGTGCAACCTCTGAACTGTGTGCCAACTGTTTGCCTTTATTTTTATTTTCACTCACAGACAGACTTGCTGCTGCTAAATTCACTAGCTAGACTGCAGGAAACCACAGAATCAGGAAAAAACATTGGAAGTGTTTCCAGCGTTGGACCAACTCTTTACTATGAAAAGTAAATATTACAAATGCTAAAGATACTGTATTGAAAATTTTGTTTAGTGCATTACTACTTCAATCTCCCAGATTTGACTTAGACTAACTGTGTTTGAAATATAGATTTTTATGGCAAAAATATTGGAAAGTTTAATGAAATGTTATGCTTTGAAACTATTATTATTAATTGTTAGTAGGATAGAATAGAAAACTGTGATGAATTATTGTAGTCATAATGTACTGCAAACTTAGTAGTAGTTGCGCAGTCACTATTAGCCAATTTCTTTTTCTTAAGTTGTTTCTTCGGTAAACGCATTCATTTTTACTTGAATTAAAAATCAGTGAGGCGCCAATGCTGTTATTTATTTGCAATTCTGTTGAGGGGTTAAATGTTTTTAATAGTAGTGCAAAGCAAAGAGCTCTACTCACGAAGAGGCTGCTGTCTGCGTCCCTCAGAGTTCCACCTGTGTTGTCTGGGCGTCCGATCTGCTGCTCTTTGTTTAACAGCTGAGAAGGAGGTGGGCGGGAGGGCCGAGCCAATCTGAAAAGTTCACACAGAATTGCTGATGATCATATTTGCCTTGGTCAGATGATGTGTCACATCCTGTGACAGATAACGCCTCCTTCCTTAACCACGATGATAGAAGGAAGAATAATACAACCAAAATTGGACAGGCAACTGACATGTGAGTGACAAGCGTCTGGGCAACATTTTGAAATCAATTCAAGAGATCAACATAAAGTTTTCTTTCATTTCTCAATATGGTCACAAGGCAGAAGAAAAGGGGAAGATGACCATAATAAAAGATAAAAGCTGTTTTCATTATCTGTCACGTCAGAAATGTCACCTCTGCAACAGTATTTGCCAGTGAGATACCCATGTTAGGGCCGCACCCTAAAATACTTTGATATTAATATTAGGGCCCATGACAATTTGCCATAAAGTAATGAAGATAAAAGCTATTAAATAATGGTAATATGATGGTAACATTACGCTTATCTGATTGATGGGGGCAGCAGGTCGAAACACAGAGGTTCTATTCACCTTCAAACACACATTCAAACCTCTGTTTGTCCTCTGTGACACCCTTCCCAGTCTTCGTTTAGTTTTTGTTTTGTAGTTCTTGTGACCATCTGTAACGTCAGATGTCCTGCACGATTTAATTAGGTCAGCACAAAAGAGCAGCAACAACAGATGAGAATTGAGCACAACATAAATTCCCTGCAACATATAACTAAACCAAAAAAACCACTAACCCATAAAATAAACCAGTATATGAGAGCACCGCGACACATTTAACCAGTAGAAGTGTCTTTCTCCGAGAAGAAATAAGGTGCTATCACGAATGAAAAGTTGGGGAATTTTGTGTATTCAGAAGCATGTTTCCACGCCTCTAACACTGTCTGTTAATGTCAACGTGTTTATACATACAAGCCAATGTTGTAACCTCTTTGCAACAATGTTAATTTTTAAGAGCGATATTAATATTTTTAAAAATCCTAAGCCATTAGGTGATGACTTCTTTGATGGTTAGACCTCCCTGGAGCCCTGCTGCATCCCTCTGACCAGTTTCAAGGCCCTTCAAGTGTTGGTCACTCACAAGGAAAACAATGACTAACTTCCTCGTACCGGCCATTGTTTCTGTTTCTGTTTTTTATTCGGGGATTTCTGACCAAGTCTCTACCCATGAAGTGTGGTGAACACTGACGCTTGTGTTAGTCACACATCCTTATTTAATTGAGGAACAACAACTAACAATGATATATCGAGCGGATGAGCTGCACCTGAATCAATGTCCGTGAGGCCCGAGGAGTGATGCGTCACCCTGCTGCCACTTGAAATGTTGATTTAATTGTTGCAACTGAGATTTATGACATGCTGGATTGCAATAACCAGGTAAACCCCAGAGTGTAGGTGAATCCAGCTGCAACCTGTCGTCTCATAACGTGGTTCAAGTTGATGTTTTGATTCAAAGATTCTTATTTATTGGACGTATCCCAATGCTGCTCACACTGTTAAATGGTTAAATTGTGCACCATCACATTGTTGACCTTAAAAAGCAGTACACTTGACGTTGAATTTATTAAATATACTCAGGTATAAATAACCTTCAATGTGTTATTCTTAAGTATTTCAAATTGATTGATGTCAAAAGTAAGAACTCTGCTTCAGAGTTGAACTTCTTTTTGCTAAGGGTAAGTATTGAGAAATGAATGAACAACCTAAGTGAAGTGAGCTCATGAAAATATGGAAACTTCAAAGAGGCCATTTAACAAGAACTTGTTGAGGTTTCCGAGCCTCAAAACCTCATCCGGTGCTTCTCTCTCTGTTCTACTTTCCATTGTGAAGTTTGCTGGTTTTTCTTTCTTGCACCTGATGAGAAATGAGATATATGTTATTTGAATTGCCACTGACTTTAGAAGCTCAGCGGACTCAAGTATTTTTATAACTGTCATTGTGACATATCGGTTTCTTTTTCCCCCCTTTCATCATCACAGTCTCATCCATGACATCATACTGTATTTGTCAAAGCTTGACAGAAATGTATCTTTAGCTTTGGGCTATGCTGGTGGTACCTATATTTAACTTTTAAGGCTTGTATTTGTCAGACAGTAGGAAGTCGCTGTCATGAGTGGTAATGCACATAATGGAGGAGTCATGCAGATGTACACATGAGTGTTCCTTAAAGAGCCACTCTAGTGGTATGAATACGTTTGATTAAATATTAAATAGGGATATTATGATTTATATTTGTGAGGGGAATTCAGATCACACAAAAAACAATTTCCGTTATTTAAAACATGTATTCGTTTAAAAAAAGATTGCCAAGAAATATATAAAAAACGATTACCAAGAAATATTTAACTAATGTAGGTTCATTTACATTATTCTAAATCATCCTGGAAAATATTAATGTGTAACATCAAACTTCCATTGTGGGTCTCTCAGGAAGGAAAATGAGAATGTGGCCCCCTCTAGTGTCCAATATAGATAAATGAGTGCGCATGCGCTGAAGGAGTTCAGTCCGCCGGAGTAGTTTCACTTTGCTTGACGAAAAGGCTAGTCGTTATTCTGCTCTAAAATCGAAAGCGAAATCGTGCTTTCGGTTCTTTGAATCGGTTTAGTGTTGTTGTTAAGATCCCGAGGTTTTGTTTGGGCGGTTTGACCGAACTTTTAAAGAGTAACCGCCCCGGAAACAGACGTAAACATGGTTGGCTAAGTTTGAAAGCTACAATGGTTTGACTTCAACACACGTTAACCTGAAGGTGAGAGCCTGCAGCGCCGCTTTACTCCTGTTAATAACCGCGTAATGCATGCAATCCTGCCTCCGCTCGTGTAGAGTTATTACACGTTATTACACAGCATGACGTGTTAAGCATGAGGCGTTGTTGATATCAAATGTATATCTATATCGAAAGCAATTTAATATGGCTGCCACGTTCTGTCACCAGGCTGCTTGAGTGACCCTCACATGATGGACAGAATGTCACCCAGACAGAGTCAGATCTGCGGCTCATGGGAAATGAAGGAAAGACTTGGGATGGGGGGGTTCGGTAATGTCTACCTCTACAAGAACATTGTAAGTGCAGTTTAGCAGCTTATGTATGAATTGTATATTGAAAATAAGCAACAGTATTTTTTTTGTGGTTTGAGCAGACCACCAATTCCAAGATTGCTGTAAAACTTTGTCGCCTGGATTTGAATTCTGTGAACAAGGATCGATGGAGCAGAGAGATTCAGATAATGCAGAAGTAAGTGCGAGTGCGAGCCATTACGACCGAATTACAGAGAACATGACCTTTCATTTGTCTTCCAATTTCAGGTTGAAACATGTGAATGTTGTTCAGGCGACTGAGGTTCCAGAGGAGCTAAACTCGATCGCTTTAAATGATCTCCCTCTCCTGGCAATGGAGTATTGCTCCAAAGGAGATCTGCGCAAGGTTCAAAATCTGCAGTTGAGAAATACATGAATCTTGTCATGTTTTCATCACCTTTTCTTTTCTTAGGTTTTGAATAAGCCAGAAAACTGTTGCGGACTGAAGGAGAGTGAAATCCTCTCACTGCTGAGCGACATTGGTAATCGTTTTATTTCCGTTGACGCCTTACCATTTATTAACTACAGACCTCTTAACATTTTCTGTTCACCAGGCTCTGGTATCCAGTATCTCCATGAAAATAAAATCATCCACCGAGACCTTAAGCCAGAGAACATAGTCCTACAGGACTCTGCTGGGAAGGTGGAAAAACTTTTCACTTATCGTGAACTTTTGATTTGATGATTGATTCACTCTATTTATTTCAGGTTGTCCATAAAATCATAGACCTCGGTTATGCAAAAGACCTTGACCAAGGAAGTCTGTGTACATCGTTTGTAGGAACCCTGCAGTATCTGGTATGATGGTTACCTTATTTACTTATAAATCAACCAAAACTAAAGGAAATTCATTGTGTAAATAGCACAGTACAACAGTACATCTATTACTGAATCAAATTGATTGAAGAGTTTCTGATACATGCCTGCAGGCTCCAGAGCTGTTTGAGAATAAACCATACAGTGTGACCGTGGACTACTGGAGTTTTGGGACTGTCATCTTTGAATGCATCTGTGGCTTTCGACCGTTTTTACCCCACATGCAGCCCGTGCAGTGGTGAGTGTTTCAGGAGTCCTGATTCATTGTGCAATTTAAAAAGGGTTTTTTTCCAATGAAAGGTCTTTTCCAAGGGTCACCAACATGGTGCCCAAGGGCACCAGGTAGCCTGCCATTCAACATTAATAATATTAATAATCATTTCAATTTTCATGTATGTTTGATTTTGTGATTCCTTCTTTTGTTATACCATTGGTAACTATTGTGAAAACCCGGCAATGAGACAAGTATTTGAGAGGAATATCATTTATTGTCCATCATATGTCGTGATTTCAGAAGTGTGTACCTAACCCATGGTAACCCTTGGGGTCACACAGTGTCCTTGGAGGAAGCACGTGGTTGCTAAAAAGGCGGCGACCCCCTGGTCTATTCTATATGATGATTAGTTGTTGTTGTAGGACGAGCAAGGTGAAGACCAAAGGACCCAAAGACATAATGGCCGTGGAAGACATGAATGGCGAAGTCAGATTCTCGACACACCTACCGTATCCCAACAATCTCAGCAAGTAAATACAAGTTGTCCACAGAGTGTTTTGTTTTGAAGCATTAAAGACAGTTTTGTTTGCTGTAGGACACTACGGGAGCCTGTGGAGTCTCTACTACAGATGCTGTTATTGTGGGATCCTGCCACACGTGGTGGTGGGGTCAATCCTGATACAAGTAAACCAGAGTGCTTCACTGCTCTTCTGAATATTTTGGAAATGAAGGTGTGTTCAAATGAACCTTGTTGCTTTCGCACCAGTAGATTTAAAGGCGACTTCTCTGTCCTCTCAGGTCATCCATGTGCTTGATATGACGTCCGCCCAGCTGCACTCCCTTACTTTAGATGCTGAGGATAGTTTACACTCCCTCCAGCTTCGCCTGGAGACGCAAACTCAATCTCACATTTCCCCTCTGAGTCAGGAACTACTCTTGGATTCAGGATTCACCCTTGACCCACGCTGGCCCCCGACTCACTGTCTACCAGAAGGACTGGTAGGTAAACATTTTTTATCATTTAGTCTCGTGACTCAAAAACAAAATGTAATTTGTGTTAAACATTTGGTCAGAATAGTTGTGTTAGTTCAGCAGCTAGTTAGTCCACAAGTAGCAAAATGAGTGAGAAACACTGTAGTTGACGACCAAACTTACTAACTCCATGTAGAAGGTGGTGTCGAAGGTAAATGCAACTTAACAGATTGTTTGATCTCCTCCAGCGAGGCTGGGACAGCTTCATCATTTTCCTCTTCCACAAGAGCCTCAATAAATACTCAGGGCCTCTCACAGCGAGACAACTTCCTGACAGTGTCAACTTTATAGGTAATGAAATGTACATGATCATTGGAATTATCATTGCAAGGCTTTGTCTGTGTTTTCATGTTTATTTTTTTACTGTGCTTGATAAAACTGCGCGTTGTCTTGTCTCTGTCGGGAAGTTAAATCACAAATAAACATGTGTTCAGTCAGGGAGACCAAGACTCAGCTTCCACTGACTGCTTTAAGGAAGGTTTGGGCCGAAGCAGTGAGCTACATCTGCGGCCTCAAGGAGGACTACATTCGCCTCTATCAAGGGCAGCGGGCGGCTATGTGAGGGCACACATGCTGTTTGTGTGGTAGATGCAATGACACTGGCGAGGGACGTCATTGTCTTTTATCTGCTCAGGCTCAGTCTGCTGCGTTACAACACCAACCTGACTCGGTACAAGGACCTCCTCTTCTCCCACTCACAGCAGCTCCGAGCCAAACTGGCTTTCTTTAAGACCAGCATCCAGCATGACCTGGAGCAGTACACCAAGCAGACCCACACTGGCATCTGTGAGTCCAAATGTGCTGCCTTGAAACACACTCAGATATCCAGAATTCCTCAGACATTCACACTCCTTGTGATTGTGGTTTCACCCGAAGCGTCCGAGAAGATGCTGAAGACATGGCGGGAAAATGAAGTAAAGGCAGATGAGTACAATAAGGTGAGAGAGAAAAAGGGTGTTAAAAACCTAAATTCTTTTGTTCCTAGTGACAAAATATTCCAAAACTAGGTGGCTGATGTTGGGTATTTGCATGAGGAGATAATTGCACTTCATTCGGAGATTGTGGAACTGCAGAGGAGCCCATTGTCCCGTAAACAAGGGGAGGCCATGGAGCAGCTGTCAGTATTTTTCATTTTGTGATTTCATTGGATAGGCACTCATCATTTCTAAACATTCACAGTGAAAGTAAAGCCATCGAACTGTACAAGCAACTGAAAGCTAAATGCAAAAGTAAGTTATATTCTTTTCAAAGGAAAAGTGAAAGTCGTGACCTCCTCAGTGGGTTAAATAGTTTGGGGTTTGTTCAGGTGCCGACCCGCCTCATGGCTACAGTGACAGTTCAGACATGGTGAAGACGATATTGAAGATGGTTCAGAATCAAGACAGAGTGCTGAAAGACCTGTACACTGACCTGAGGTGAGCAACTCAAAACAGCAAAGAGTCAGTATCTACTCACCTTGGTCTGTTTTTAGTTCGATTCTGGCGTGTAAGCAGAGGATTGTCGACTTGTTCCCGAAGTTGGAGATGGTTATTAAGGACATAAAAACAGCTGAGGCGGCTGTGATGCAGTTGCAAATGAAGAGGCAGAGGGAGTTCTGGTATCTGCTCAGGATAGCCTGCGTGAGTGTGCAGGATATCGGTCATGTAGTTCGACTGAAGAAAATATTCAAGAGCTTTTACTGTGGTTTTCAGGCGCAGAATAATAATACACCAACCAAGGCTGTATTGCAGCCATATCTAGAAAGGTAAGAAGCAACAGTTGTTTTCAGAACAAATAAAAATGATCGGTTTATTTTCTGCCTTGTTACGGACTGAGAAATAAATGTTTTGCGTTCCAGTGAAAGTATTCAACAGCTACTGGATGAGAATGAGTATTATCTGAGTCAGTTCACGTCTCTGCTGCACATCTCCAGCCAGGAGTTGGAGCACACTGTCAAGGTTGGGTCTGTTTTCCCAAGAATATCTATCACATGCTGACTGTAACATCCTCTGACTGTTTAATTATTTAGTGCTCACATCCTTAATTCACAACTTAATTTGGATTTGTCATATTTGTGCTTGTACTTCTCGACTACCTTCACTGAAATTATATTTATTCTCGCTGCAGGATCTGGACTGGAGCTGGACCAAGCCAGGAGCAGTCAGTACTGGAGAAGAAATTTAACAAAAAACAAAACAAAAACTTTTTTTTTTTCTACATTGTTATGCAATTTTAAATGTTCAGTGTGTAAGATGAAGTGAAGAATAATTTATTTTTACTGTGATTTAACTGTGTTGTATGTGCATGTTAGTGATGTGACTGTTTTATTCAGGAAAGATCATGTTTATATTGACTCATATGAAGCTGCAGAAATGGAAATAAAGAAATATGGGTACATGCCTTTTTTTTATTGCAAACCATGGCATTTATTAGGCTATGTGTAAAATAAAATCAAGCAAGCGTGATTTAAAAAATGATTTAAATTTGCTAAAAACTAATTTAGTTTTTGTTTTGTAAAAAATATTTCATAGTAAACTATCATAAATAATCTATTACTATAATAATACATTGATAATACAGTTCTTAAAATTATTTTAATTTTATTTTTTTCGTTCTGCGGAAAGCATTTATGTCATTTTTACTCGACAGCTGGTGACGTTGGGCATTGGGCGGAGCCTCAGCTTATAAGTCGATTTCTGAATTTATGAATGATTTGTTGGTAAAGCATTACGCGTTGTGATAATTATATAAAGTGTTTAGTACGTTTGTGGACGAAGGTGTGGAAGTTTGCTCATTGAAGGAATCGAATCGAACGAGGTACATTTACATGTGCCACAAAGGATTATGGGAATCCGCGAAACATCAAAATACTTGAGCGATTGAATGAGACGAAGTTGAGAAATGCGACGTAATACAAATGAGCTGGGTGTCGTGAAGAAAATAGTGGTGTTTTTAATGTAAATGTAAGTTTTCGTAGAGGACCATCATTTAAAGTGCAGCGGAAAACCAGACCTTCAAATAGCGATCGTGTCGACAGCTTCGTTTTGGATGTGAGGGCGATCTGGATGCGACATCTGTCACCCCATTGATCGCTAGGGTTGATTCGGCTGATCTGGCTGGCTAGGCGGGTGTCCCCTTCCTCCCTCACCGCTCCATGTGTGTCCCTCCCGAAGCTCCGCGCTCGGTGGAAGAGGACCAGGTCCCCCGGGACGGACGACCACTCATCGGTATACCAGTAGCTGCGCTCCCCTGCTAGAACCTCCAAACAAGCTCAAGGCCCATTTGTAGGAGAAACGTAGGGAAGTCAAGCTCCAAGCTTCAGACACATCCAATTGCGGCGCTGCACGTGGCAGTTTGCCTTCCTTTTTCAATCTTGGCCATTTTTTTTCAGTCGAGTGAGTGAACATTTGTTTTTGTAAAATTATTTATTTAAATGTGTTGCATATTTGCAAATAAGGACATCTCGTCTAATTTATAGGAAATGAATTTACCGTACGCAAACCGAAAATAACTTCAAACAGTCATCGTAACATGAAATATATATTGATATATTATTTTTTAACATATGTTGGGATTGTTTCACTTTCCGAGGGTACCTGAACGCAACACACGGTCTCATGTAAAGCAGTAGGAGTGCTGTGGGAGGCGGCAGCGGTGCGGGGGATGGGACAGTGAATGTAACGAGCTGGAAGGAGACGGTTCCATATTTGGGTAAATAAATGTTTCTTAAAGCATTGTATATTCTCGACTTCATGATTCTTGCTAGGAGTTTGCAAAGAAGTGAAAGTTGTCGAAGTCGTCCGGACGTTGGTACCCTCCAATGCTAACGTTAGCATAGAGCTAGCTAGTCCATTAGCACATAAACTCAATGGAAACGAAAGGACTGGCAGCATTTATGACGTACCAGTGATCGAGAATGCATTGGATTCAATGTATTTTACGGCCGTGTAGTTGTGTGTGGTCGCCTTACTTTCTCTATATTCGTCTGTTGCTTGTGTCTGTTAGCGTAGCCGCTTCAGTTTCAACACCTGTGACATGCCGTGGCACACTGACCCCCTCCACACTCCATGAAATCCGTCACACAGTTCGGACCGGGCACCTTACTCGACCTCTTCATGCGCGGATATCCACAGCGTGCACAATGCATGGCATCGAGACGTGCAGTCTGCCGTGTTCGTTGTTTTGCACATGTCTTTAAATGTGAATTAACACATCCAAATCCTGGAAGGCCGAGAATTTGATGTCAAATGTTGTGTTTCGACTGTTAAAAATGTAATGGATTGAAGTGATCAGAATTATGGCGGCGACTAACCACTGTTTCCATAGTCGACCAGTCACTGACTACCTTAACAATTTGTCGACTAGTCGGGTTGTTACAGACTGACGAACACGCTTGATTGTTGTGCTGGAATTACAACATAAGTTAATGTAACAAAAAAGAGCAGTACGTTTAGTGAAGTAAGCAATTATATAAATTCATTTTGAACGTTCACATTTTTGGTGTGAAAGTGATGTGTCCAATGTGAAATGGTCCCATAATTTTGACGTTTGCTGCCACCATGGTCAGTTGAGCTTCCGTATTATTACACTGCAATCTGGTTATATAACTCTTCATTCTACCTTTGCAGGTGAAAGAGTAGGAGAATAATGATGCCGCACGTGGGGGCTGTGTTTGCAGCAGTTGCAGGAGTCATGGCGATCATGCTTCACTCCTCCATACACAAAATAGAGGAAGGACATCTTGCCGTGTACTACAGGTACTCTAACAAAGTAACTTCGTAACGCTTTGTCATCCAATAAATTGTGCATAATCGGCATATAACCAATCGTTTGTCTCTCATACTATTATCCATGTGCAGAGTTGATTGTGGAGAAAATAATTGTGGGCATCTGCTTTCAGGGGCGGGGCTCTGCTGACGGTGCCCAACAGTCCTGGATATCATATAATGTTGCCGTTTATTACCACCTACAGATCGGTTCAGGTATCGTCCGAATATGTTCTTGCATCGTGACACTGACAGCAAAAATACAGCTATTATTGTGTTATCAATGAAAACGGCCACAGTTAATGAAGAGCTCAGTTTATAAACAGATTTATAATTTCCACAGTATTAACCGGCTTAGAAGTGAAACCTTTGTTGACTTGGCATACTGTACATATTGGTGAAGTACATGATATGAGTCTAACATTCAGTGTTTCAGATTTCAGTTAAGATGAGCTAAAATGTGATCGTTAATATTATTGTTCATTTTGATTTGTGTATGCGCGGTTTCTAATCATTGCTTTTCAATGTTACTTCTTAATTCTTAGTTGTAGGGTAGTTTAGGTGATTTATTGTTAGTTCATCCCAACATTCATATCTCAAGCAGATACACAAGTAAGTCTATGACACAATGTCAATGACACTGTGTAGCTAAAGCTTCCATGGGGCTTTGTGTTTATGCATTTTTTTTCTATCACTGCTTCATGTTTTTTTTTTAACTGGGTAAATATTCCAAAACTGTGTTTCAGACGACACTACAAACTGATGAGATCAAGAATGTGCCTTGTGGAACAAGGTGATGGAGCACAGATGAAGCACGTGTTTTGAAATCAGGAAGTGTTTTCAACTGTTCCTTTTTGCCCCACAGTGGTGGTGTGATGATCTATTTCGACAGAATTGAAGTTGTCAACATGCTAGTTCCATCAGCTGGTAGGTCATTTGCGCTTATGTTAAAACATTATCCTTCTTTCTTTATAACAACTACTGGGTATTTGAAGTTTTTGTGTGTTCACGTGTGCGTGTGTAGTTGTGGACATTGTGAGGAACTACACCGCCGACTATGACAAGACCCTGATTTTCAACAAGATTCACCATGAACTTAACCAGTTCTGCAGCGTGCACACTCTCCAGGAGGTCTACATCGAGTTATTTGGTGAGCTCATTTCTGTATGAGAATCATGTTCAAATATTAACCCGTCACTTTGATCTGCAGATATAATTGATGAAAACCTGAAGACGGCTCTGCAGAAAGATCTTAACGTCATGGCTCCTGGACTGACTATTCAGGTAGTGACGCGACATCACCCATGTCACTACACTAAATCTGAATTGCTTTGTTTGTCAAATATATGATTTTTTTTTTTACCTTTAATTTCAGACACCAAATCCTTTTAGAAGTTATTTTTGCCAATAAACAGCAACTTTTAAGGAACTGGTTTGAGGCAGATATTTTTAGCTCCTCAATGGGACAAGCCCAGCCGGCTCATTGGAGACTTCATCCCTTTGTGCCTCTAATAACACTGAGCACACCACCTTATGTTGCACTTTCAATGCACACAGACAAGCTGTCAGACCTGTGTGAAGTTGTTGGCAACAAACAAACATGGAACAATCCCTCTAGTACATGTCAACATCTCTGCATCATGTATGTTCGTGCTCAAGGTGTTTCCATTTCTTCTGTGCACAACTGATCATATTTACATGTAGATGTTTACATGAAGAGGACAAGTGAAAAGGTGCAATTGACAAACTATGTAATGCTTCCCTTCAAAAAGGAATCACAGAATGTGAAGGCTATTGTCCTCCATAAATATCCAGTGGCCTCATCAGTCCTCTTTTTAAACAAGGATGTCAAAAGGTTCTCACATTTCTGTTTACCTCCAAGGCAGTGCGTGTGACCAAGCCCAAGATCCCTGAGGCCATCAGGAGGAACTTTGAGCTCATGTACGTTGACAAATCCATCTCTCCTTTTCAGTTCAATGACACGGCTTCAGAAAATATTTCTGGTGGTTACTTCTGTCGTCATTATCTGTGCAGGGAAGCAGAGAAGACTCGTCTGCTGATCACAGCTCAGACTCAGAAGGTGGTGGAGAAGGAAGCAGAGACAGAAAGAAAGAAGGCCATTATCGGTAAATGGCTGTCTCGATGCCCTTTCCTGTTCAATTAGTTGGTCGTGAATAGGGATGGCCGATAACTTATCGTTCACAATATATCGTCAAACACAATCTCCATGGTGACAATTCTGCACCTCGCGATAAATTCGATAAACACGCGGCTCACTCGCTGCATTGGACTTGCACACATAAACATGACGAGACTGCACATACAGGCCTCCTGCTGCCCTGGCATCTCGGCGAAACACCGCAGTGAAATTAGTTGGATATTGAACAGACCTCCACTCCTGTATTAGTGGCGGCGTCCTCTTCCACGTCCCCATTAGGGTTCACTGATTCACTGGTTAGGGACCATCAACAATAACAACAATCAACGATAACTTTTTTGTCCATATCGCCCTTCCCTTGTCGTGAAATCGCTCTTCGTCATTCCGTCCTACAGAGGCTCAGAAAGTGGCCCAGGTGGCTGAGATCCAGTTCCAACAGAAAGTGATGGAGAAGGAGACTGAGAAGAAGATCTCTGAGATCGAGGGTGAGGAGTCGTGACTTGTGTGACGTGGTCGTGCGCTGATGCGACTCTTCAACCCGCACCCATCTCTTTCAGACGCTGCCTTCCTGGCGAGGGAGAAGGCCAAGGCAGATGCAGAATACTACACTGCTGCGAAGTTCGCCGAAGCAAATCGGGTACATGTTGAGACAAGCCAGCCTTTAGAGTTGCTTTTCCAAGTTTTATGTTTTGATGTTCCACTGCTCTGAACTCTTTTGTCATAAGCTGAACCTGTTCTTCTCATACACACATACCCATTCATCTTCACACATAACACTCGTGATTCACAGCTTAACCTCTGGAATTTGTTTGTCGTTTTAGTGTGAGATTAAACTCAACCACTCACATGACACCATTTTATTTAAACTTTTTTTTCCTCCTCTCTCCACCTCGAATCTGTACTTTTTTGCTGTATTGCGATGGTTTTGATGCTCTCATTGTGGCAGTGGGTTGGATCTCTGCTGGCCAGGATGCCAGTCCACCATGTCACTTTAGTGCCAGCATTATAGCACAGTGTAGTTTAAACCACGATGAAAACAACCATTGCAGCAACTGATCATGTGTGACAACTAGCGCTCTGATGAAGCCCTGCTGGTTGTGATGCGTCCGCTCCTTCCTACTTGCTGCTCACTAAGCAGCGGCATGTCTGCTGTGAAGTTTCTTTCAATGTGTCATGTAAAGTTTGCATCCTGCAGCACATGCACGGGAAAATGCTGTGCAGGGAAGAGCCTTCAAATTAAACACACCATTTGAAGCGCCAGCTCTTGACGGAACACAGAGAGTTTTCTGGGCTCATGAAAGTGAGACCGCTGTTTCCTAAGCAGCAAGCTGTTAGTGCAGCTGACACTTAGCAACACCCATGGGTCAGAGTGTGACACCCAGAATGATAAGAAATATAAATTTCACAGAGCTAGATAAGCAGCCTTTCTCTGGTGTTGTTTACATGGAGACGGAAACGACCGGCTCCTTCGTCATTTTGGAGTCAAACCTGAATCTAAAACCTTTAAAAACATCCGGAGTGGAAACTCTCATAAATACAGCGTTCTCTGTGTCGGAGTCCTGCTATAGTATGTAAATATTTCACAGACATATAGACGTAGAGATTCACCTGCGACGTCTCACATCGAATTTAGTGTTTTTTAGTTGTCCTTTTGACAGAATAGTTGCTGCATTCAGCTAGAGGTTTAGAATTTTTTTGCCACCTTGAAGAGGTATATAAAAATGTGTCAATTAAAATGATTTAAAGTTCATGTTCTCACATCGTGTACACAAAAGTTCTCATCATTTTGATTACAAATTCATTGTCAGTCCATGTGCTTGGTATGGCAAACGGTCCCCACGAGGGAGTGTTTTGTCAAGCTCACACACACACACAAGCATGTCTGTATCTCTATCTTAATGAGGACCTCTCATTGACATATTGCTTTCCCTGTCTCTCCCTAAACCTAAACTTCCAAAATGTTCTCACAAGTCGTGTCGTGTCAGACATAAGTTCACACAAGAAGCTTAACTCCTAACCAAATGTAAACACAATTTTAATGACCTAGTTGTTTTGAATTCCAAGCTAGATGTCCTCACAAGAAGGTGTTTTCCACAGAATCGGTCCTCAAATGAATTGATTAACCAATTGCACTTTTGTATTCTTATGAATAAGGTGGGCATTTTGATGGCAGTGTTTTTACCTTCCTCCTCACCATTATCATGTCACCAACATGAGCGAGTGACGTGCATGAATGACGTGATGCGTTTTAATATGAGATGAATTCTTGCGCCTTCCTTGCTAACGTCTGTCCCTCTTCCATCCTGCCACAGTTGAAGCTGACCCCAGAGTACCTGGAGCTTATGAAGTACCAGGCCATAGCTGGCAACAGCAAGATCTACTTTGGCCAGGACATCCCCAACATGTTTGTGGAGGGGAACCCTACGGCCCCCAAATCTGCTCGGCCCGGTCAACACAAGGACAAAGCAGACATGCTGGACGTGAACCGGGACGGTCAGTAACTCACCTTCTTCCTGTGGAGAATTATTTCGCGCTGGATTGGAACTCCAGAGAGGAATGTGAACAACACTCTTCAGTCTTAAATCTGAGAAGGCGACGTGTGCAAGGAGGATCAGGAAGTTAAAAGGGAACGCTTCATTTTTTTCACTTTTATTTCTGTTTGGAATGTTGAAGAATCGTTTTAAAAGAATGATCGATTGGTTTGGGATCAGAAGCAACATAAATTCTAATGCCTGCAAGGCGACGGCGAGCGGTCGCCCTAATCTTCATCTGCTTGCATCCAGTGCAGTGTTTTATTACTTTTTTGATCACTTTATTTGTGTACTTTATATGCAAGGTGAGTCTTGTTGTGCGGGTCGATTTGCTCGAGCTGAACTGGAACGTTTCAGGTTTCACTAATTAAAGCCGGAGTGTCAGCGGAAGTGAGCCTCCACTGTTCAGTCATGTTTCTGTCTGGCTTCGTCTTGTTCTGTCCAGTGCTGTCTCATGGTGTAGTTGGTCTTCATTTGGTAATGGGGTTGGTGTAGTAGTGGGAGCGGCCACCGCAGACCAGCAGGACGCACTGCACTCATAGCTGCCGCGGCTGGTGGAAACATAGGGGAGACGTTTCTTTTTGTTTTGGTTTGTTTTTTTGGTTCTGAGAGAAACGTTCAGTTGCTAGTGCCTGTACATCTTCTCAGGAAACCAACTCTAAAGAGGATGCGACCAGTTTACAAGTGTCTTAAATCAATCTGTGCCCGTGAAGGAAATAAACTAGTCTCCTGATTCCACCAATCATGTTTTAAGAAATTGCTTGGTGGCAGAGAATCTAAACACGGTGAGATGACTATAGTTACCGCACTGAATTAAACTTCCTTGATTTCTGTCACTTGGATGATCCTTTTACCAAAACCTGAATTTGGATACCAATCTTTGTCTTACAACTTTAACGTCTGCACCCAGTATCTGCTTAGGTTACCTGCATTCACCACCACCAACAAGTGCATGTTGATTATATATATCACCACAAATGTATGTATGTGTGTCTCCCAATAATTGAAATGACTTGGAATTATTATTATTGGTCAGCTAAATGTCTATTATCTACAGCAATTAAATGTCCTTAATATCACAAATTATGTCATTAATATTGCTGACAAACAGCGCTGTTTCTAAAAACTCATCATGTTTCCCAACTCTCACCTCATCTGCCAAATGACCCTTTTTTTTTTAAACTGGATCCCACATTGTTGAAAACTGCTTTCTAACAATCAGTGAACGGAGTGTGCAAGGAATTTGTGCCATGTGTTGCTTTTGAATGATCTGGAAAGAAGATGAACCCAATTTATTTTTGCTTAAAGTTCTGATGATGTCAGTCCAAGTTGGTGCTCCGTTGCTCTCGCCCAGCAAAATGTTTCTGATGCTTCGAACTGATGTTGGTGAAGTTTGGTGATCTGTGAGTGATGAAGACGAGGGTTCGGTGGGTGGTGGAGAGCTGTACTCTGGGGTTGCTGTGGTGGTGGGTTTGTGTTAAATATGCACATTTGTTCACCCCTGGAATGATTCTTTCTCTCCCCTCCATAATTTTGTACAATCTGTGAAATGAAAACGTGGTGTTTGAGAAGATTGATGATATGCAAGGTGTTTCTATGTTTTGACAACATTCTTATGTGAAATAAAACCTATTTTGGTACTGCTTTTGTCCCTGCATGTTTCTCTTATAGAGGGTGATCTTTGGGAGTCTATCTATTTTTGGCGGACCATCTCCACAAGATCGGGTTAGAGATGCCAAGTAGTGTCCCCAATTCTTTTTTAAAATCATGCTTTACTACCCACTTTCCAATGGAGTGATGCCTGACTTTGGTATCGGAGGTAGGATGGGCCTGCAGTTCCACCATGAAACCATATTCTCCAATGTGTTATGTATTATTTTCAGACGATAATTCTCAGATTTCCTTGCATTCCGTGAGCTTTACTTTATATCACATCAGAATGAGTCAAATGAGGCTTGAAAATAATGTGAAAGTTTTAAAAAGAGCTTGTAAAAACAGAAAAGTTTTACTTGCCAATAAAATCATTTGGTGAAAGCATTAACATAGGGCTAGAAAAGAGAAAATATAAACTCGTGGACTCGTGTCTTTTGACTCACGCTAAAGAAACTCGACTGAAACGTGAACAAATAGCAGCCATTTAGTCGTTCTCAAATTGTTGTAGTTTAGACTTTTGCCACTAGGTGGAAGCCTAGTATTAAAGCCTCCGCCATCAAAAAGTTTCGAATATTTTTACTTTTTATGTTTTTGTTTACGGCATTCTATTGTTTCGGGCAGAGCATGACGCCATCTGTTGGTGAGACATTACCTGCGCAGAAGTTTTCTTTACTGTTGGACGCCGGTTCTGAGGGTGGGTCAGACAAACGGCTAAGAATCGCATTGGTTGAGCTTCACATTTCAAAAACGAAACATGCAAATATTGCAGGGGGTATTAAAAAAAGAGAGATAACGATTGTAGAGTCAAAGGCTGCACCGGGGTCGGTCTGTCAGTGACGGTAAAAACCAAATATATATCGTTGGTTTAGACAGAAAAAGCAGACTAAAAGAAACCTGATACCAAGCACTGTGTTGTTTTAGCCTAGATCATGTGAAATTACATCCCTGTTTTGGGGGAGCGTTTTCCCAGGAGGCTGCTCAGACTCGGGTCCTGCCCTCAGTAAGACCAGTCAGCTGTTCACATGTGTGTGTGTGAGAGTGACCACAGTCCGGGGCAGCGTTGAAGGATAACTTCCTGCTCTGACCTCAGAGGTGCTCTGGAAATCTCTGTCATCATTTCACAGCCACTGACGGCCTCTGGTCACTCTGGGCGCCACAGAGGAGCAGACATCCGACATGAAGAGGACTGATCTACATCTACTCTCCACTATCTCTAAGGAAATGATCTTTACTCTTCTCCGTTAACTCATTTAAGCCGTGGTGTGGTTCAAACGTGAGGTCCATTACTGTCAGAGGGAAGACAGTCAACCCTCCGCTCACAGGAAGTGAGGTCGAGGGCCGTTCCATCCATCCGCCATGTTCTCTTTATTGGCCCTGTCTGTCTCTGAGAGACAGCACCGTGTTCTCCCTGCGCTAAATCAAGTCTCTTAACAGCCTGGTGATCTGAAAATGAGTCATCAACAGTGGCTCTGTTCTTTGGTTCTCCTGAACATTCCAGTCTTGTTTGCTGGTCCTCATACGCTCAGACAAACAGAATTATCTTCACACCGCAGAAGAGTCTGAATTAGTCTATTCAGACTGTTTTCTCTTTCGTGGACCCTGAAACTTCCCCATCCTGATTCTCTTCAAGTTTGATATTCCAGAGGCTACACAGAGCTGGTTCATAGCCTCACTCTGACAAGGGAAGTAGACTTCACTCATCAGTCATCAAACACATCCGCAGCTGACCGTCTATGGTCACAAGCTTTGGGTGACGACAGAAAGGAGGAACAGAATCAGGGGGGAAAAACTGCTCTTCCGCAACAATAAATCCAGGTATAAACCCAAAACACACTCACAGTATTCCACATGACCATCCTGCTTCTGACACCATTTGTTTAGCAGCCAGTCATTCTCCAAACCGGACCTTATTAGTAGTGCAGGGTAGATGAGGTGTCATGAAACAGTAGTGCAGGGTTGATGAAACTGTGTCCTAACTTTCAGAGGCAACTAGATAGTGCTCTTGGTTTCGAAACGATGTGAGGTTTCATTGAGTTGGGCGTTCAAACCCACCAGTGCCATCTGGTGGCCTCTGTAAATCGGGACACTACTTCGTGAAACCTCATCAACCCTTCAAATTCTGTGACATGAAACCTCATCTCCTATTCAATACTGTGTCACGACACCTCATCGACTATTCAATACTGTGTCATGAATCCTTATCTAATATTCAATAGTGTCATGAAACCTCATCTACTATTCAATACAGTGTCATGAAACCTCCCCAACCCTTCAACACTGTGACATGAAACAAATACTATTCAATACTGTGTCATGACTCCTTATCTAATATTCAATACTGTCATGAAACCTCATCTACTATTCAATACTTTGTCATGAATCCTTATCTAATATTCAATACTGTGACATGAAACATATACTACTCAATACTGTGTCATGAATCCTTATCTACTATTCAATACTGTCATGAAACCTCATCTACTATTCAACACTACAACCCATCAATACTGTGTCATGAAACCTCATACACCCATCACTACTTGTTAGCATGCAAAGGTGCTGTCACACTCATTCTTCACCTTGACACATTCTCAGGCTCATGCAGATGTGCTACTTCATCCTAGCTTGAGATTTCTCAAATAAAAAGTGTCACATTTCAATCAAACACGTCAGACTCCCGATGCAGCCGAAGACTTTTCTTCATTAAAACATGACGCAACATGGGCAAAGCCAGCGACCCCAATCCCTCATTAACTCAGAAGCAGTGGGCGTGCTGTAGACGGCAGCTATCTTGGACGGATCTTCACACTTTAGCAGGAACAAGAACAAATCTGGTTCAAAATTAGAATCAAACAGAAGTGTATGAATTTGAAAGCATCATTTCTCTCAATCTTTCTCTAAATCTGTGCCATTGACCAGAGTCTTCTGGTGATCTCTGTTGGTGAAGAACTGAAGTCATGTTGTGCTGGAAATCAGTGAGGTGCAGAAGCAGTAGCCGGTAACAAAGATACAAAATGTTTAAAAAGGACTCATCACAAACACAAATTCAAAGATCACATCTGTAAACCTACGAGCAACAAATGGTTCGGTTAGACCAAGACTACACGGAATATCTAACCAGCATCTGGCAACTATTTCACCAGCATTAAAAACACTTCATTGTCCAACTGTTCATCCTTGATTTGAGCTCAGTAGCAAGAACTTGTCCTGCAATGCTTGTGCGTACAGTGAAGTGAGCGGCGGGACGGGCATCGATCCCTGGGGCGCACCACCGCCGAGTCTCCACACTAGATGTTCCAGTTTCACCTTTCATCACTTGGTTTTGCGTTGAAAAGTCAACAGCAGTCCAGGAGTGTCTCTTCCGAACCACGGCGTCACTGTTTGCATCCTTTGGTTTTGTACATTTCCAAATGTCTTGTGAGGTCCTCGATGCGCATGTTCTTCAACTGAACCAGGTGTTCTAGCCGGCTCACTTTCATCTGAAGGATCTGCACACACACACACACACACACGGAGGGTTGTGGTGTCGGTGTGTTAAGAGGAAATGTTGCACGTTCGTGTCCTTCTGTTTTTCTCTTTCTTGACCTGCACATGTGGCAAGTTTTATATCCGCTGACTGGATTCTGACTCACTGACCATTTGCTGACACAGCTGCCTGACACATACAAATCACACACACACACACACACTGATGTAGGTATGACATAGTCTTCCCGTACGGAACCTCGCACGGGGAACCAAATCTAGCCTGCAGATGTTCCGGTGTTTTTCACAGACTCATGTGAATGTGTGTGTGTCTACCTCCACCGTCTCCTGCAGAGCCATGATGGCTTGGTCCTTCTCCTCCAGGATCTGACGCACAGACGGCTCCATGTCTGTGTACAACTGGCCAGAGAGCTGCTGCTTCCTGTGAACAGGAAGTCACAGGGGCATTGGACTGAAGGGTGCTCTCATGGTTGCTGGTCCCCTCAGATGTTTGATGCTGAGTGCTGTGTAACAGGCTCTGCTCAAGTTCATATTACTTTTGCTGTGATTATTTCAGTGTTGCTGCTTCCTACCTGAACTTCTTCATGTCTTCTCGAGTCATCTCAGTGTGGCGATGATCTGAAAGCAGCAAGTTCATTAGGGGAAGTTCCTTCACTATTTGAATCAGGCAGTGAAGGATTTGCTGTTTTTTGGATCCTGTAATGCTAATGGATTGGAGAAGCGCATTAGAGGAGGAAGAAGAGGGAGATAGCAGATGAAAGAAAAGGCCGTGCAGAGCAGTGATAGACTCTGTCTGGTGATGGTGGGAGCTGATAAGCAATGTAATGGGGTGGAGGTGAAAGAGGACAGAGTTTAAAGGGAAAGACGACCGGAGACATCTAACACATCGCCAGTTTCTCTTATCAGTCTGCTGGTGTTTGTTGCTGTGTGTGTGGTCAGTCGGCAGAAACACAGACCGCATCCAGACCACACAGTGGACCAGACATGTAGATCTCCCAAAACTTTTGCTTGTTCAGTCATTAACATTCAAAACAAACTTGTACACTTCTGAGCATTTTTACTTCTTTTTTCAAGACAGTGCTTTTCATATATTTCTTTTTTTTCAAGGGTAGATACAGTACTTCGGTGACCTCTTCCATTGTAAACAGAAAATCATGGATTTGCTGATGCAAGAGTGAAACGATGAGTAAAAAGACCAAGATTAGCACTTCAACTTGACAAAGGTTGCAAGTTCAGTGTAAGTGACCATCGACGTCAGCTTTTACTTTAAATAAACACCAAGCTCATCGCTTTCTATCCGCACACTGCTTTCTGTTCATTTTCAGCTTATTTGGGAAAACTGCCAAACGACTCTTAAAAGCACAAGTTGCTGTCAATCTGTACGTCATGAACATGTGGCCCATTAAATGAGGACATGTTTAACACACTTTTGACCCCAAATTTGTCACAGATACATGTGACAACTTCCTAGAGCCAAGGCACATTAAATCATTTAACTCTACAACGTTTATTGGTATTCAGTGCAGTAGTCAGTGTAAATGAGAGAATACATGGATTAATACTGGAAAAATATTTTCAGTCTAATTTTATATTAAATACAGCTTCTATGGATGTGTTTTTTTTCTATCACAAAAACAGATTTGCTAACATCTAGATGAGGGGGGAAAAAAAGTTGTTTTTTTGTAAATATCATAAAAAAACTCAACAATTTACTCAGCAAAATATAACTGAGATAGGCCTAGCTATCATGTGTACACTGTTTAATGAGAGATAGAATTTTTATTCCATCTTTAGACCAGCCAGTGTTTTCATGGGTGGAGTGAACTTTACCCTTCAGCAGTCAGATGCTGGCTGTTGTTTTGAAGAGAATCTAGCGTCACTGGCCTCTACAGACACATCACACTTCAGTCACGACACTGAAACCAGCCAGTTAGACACACAAATAACTGAAGGAATGATGAGCTTGACTTGGGTGTGAACAGAGACCCGTATTATTCTGTGCAATCTACACCTCACCTGAGAGAACCTTCTCCTGACTCCTGGTGTCGAAGTATTCCAAATCCTGTCATGACAAGAGCAAGGCTGTAAGTCAACACAAAGTCACTGAAACGTCCACACACATACTTGTTTGTTGTCTGAGCTTTGCTCCATTTTCTTCTCAATCTTGTCCCTCAGGGCGATCAGCACCGGCTCAATCGCTCCGGAGGTGCTCAGCACGATCTTCCTCATCGTCTCATCAGAAATATTGTACTGTAACTTCGCAAACACTTTTCTGTAGACAACAACACAATCGTCGTGACATCGTGACAGGTACGAAATCAGTCACCATGGCTGATACTTCTGCTCTGATCTACAACCACAGGTCGCACAACAACACAGCTACTAGCTTCAGTACGACTTGTGGTTTACGTGTCGCTACAGGAAAGACATTACTAACACTTGTGAATGCAACCTCTGCGACTGTGAGCATCTTCACTGCCTGTTCTGATAGTGAGCACATCCACTACCTGTTTAGAAGGTTCCAGTTGCTGAGTTTCTGCTGTGTGGAGCTGGCAGGAGTGTAGTTGTGCAGGTCGACCAGATTGGGGAAGAAATATTTGACAACTTCAGCGGCCATCACTGCAAATAACAAGAGCGAGAGAGCGAGAGAGATCACCATCAAACACGCAGGTGTTGTCAGGCCAAACCCAAACAATAACCACCTCCATCACTGAAGTCTCTTGTGATGTTTCTTTTAGGCCGGGACAAAGGTATTTTATCGATCCAGGCGTACAGATCTTGCAGCGCCTCTAAGTTAAGGACCCGAGTCATGATTATAGTTCAAAAGAAGTTCATTTTCTAAGCGCAACAAATCGATCTCAGCTCCGTCGTCTCTTCTGTTGTTTACGGCGTTGCTAGGTAACGACACACCACTGACGTAAACGTATTCAGAAGAGAAAATAATGTCACGCAGAAGGTCCAACACAACCAGACCAGTTCAATACCTCCATCGCTGAAGTCTCTGGTGATGTTTCGCTTGGGCCTGGAAATAGGTATCTTGTCTATCCAGACGTATAAATCATGCAGGTCTTCTTTGTTGAATTCTGTGTCCATCATCTTAAAGGAAAACCTGCTGGTGAGCGCTTTATAAACACCTGCGCTGCAACCGCTAGCATCTGCGCTATGGTCATCGCTGTGTTGCGTCATTATTTGAACGACTGAAACTTTGTTATTCTCATGCGCGACCAAGCGCGCTGACTTCGATTGTGATATGCATTTAGGAGCTACAGCCCACAGATGACGTTAATGAATATCTCGTCAAATATGGTGGGACGAAGACAACAGTCCAAATGTATTTAAAAAAATATAAATAATACAACGTGAAATTATTTCAAAAATATATATGTATAAAATTATATATACATTTTTTTAATTCATTATAATAATTATTTATGTAGCTGTTTGAGTGGAATTCATCCAGAGTGAACAGTGAAAAAGCACAACTGGCTGAAAGGGCTTTATTTTAGAAACAAATAACAAACAAAATCTCAATAAATACAAACAGGCTGATTTCAAAACAGCACAATGAATCAACCCATCAAGAACTCAGTGAGTAGAATCAAATATAAAATCAAAAATACATATGTTCATTAAAATCGGGGGGAAAAAAAAATCCACTTTTCAAATCTCATTCTCAATAAAGTGCCCGCTCTTATGCAGTATATTTTAAATCCCTCACGAACATATTGCGTTTAAGAAAGGCAGTACCGTGATCAGTGTTCACATGTCTCAGGATAGGTTTCCCTTCAAAGCGCGTCATCATGGCAGCAGGAGCCGGTCGTCACAAGAGCACAGGACTCGACAGCACCTTGTTTTTCCATGTAGAAAAACAGGCTTTTAAAGAAGCAAGACAGTGATCATCAGGTCCCTGGAGACAAAGACTGGCCGTCCATCAATGCCGCTGATCCTGCCGTGGATCTTGTCCCGCATCAATGCAGACGGGTGTCTCTTGAGGATCTCGGTGTGACAACATCATCAGTGTCACGTGACATCAGTCATCTGGGCCTCGAGGGGGGCATCAAGGCAGCTCTCCCAGCGAGCTGTCAAAACAAACAGTGAGGGTAAGCTGCTTTTGGAAAGCTGCCTAAAATCTTGATTTTTGTTTTGAAAGTTGAAGCTGACCGTAGTGTGCGGCAGCGGAAGAGGGCCAGCTGATGGCTTGGGCTTCACCGGAGGCATCGGTGGTTTCGGCTGCATCATAAAAGAAGAGGATCTTTCAACACCTGTATTTATTAGTCGTGTACGTTGTGGTCTTATAGAGCAACTGACCGTCTTGGTGAGTGGTGGCAGAGGTTTGGATGGAGGGCGTGGCATCGCCTGATGAATCATGAAATATAAATATTATTGACAGCAAATTCAACATTGAACATTGGTGAATGTTCGACTATTGAAACACATGATGTAAGCACAGGTTGCATCACGAGGAGCCTTTTAAAACAGCCACTTAATCGATGAACAGCAAACAGCAAAGAGGTGTGTTTCAATATGCAGCTCATTACATGCTGTATCCGCTGTCGAAAGAAAACATTTTGTTCACGGTTTTGTGACACGTCTGAGTAACATCATTCATTTCCTATATTTCATCCGTTGGATAAGCTCATTTCAAAATGCTGTTTCATAAGAATATTTCAAAAGTTGCAAATCAGAACGGATGCTGAACCAACCCTCGCCTCACCCTCGTTTGGTAGATGCACCACGTAGCTATGATAACACATCACGAAAAAATAATAACTACATGAGACTTGAAATAATGTTTTTATGTTTGCATAAAATGGACCAGAAAACAGGCATCTCTATTAGTGGATTTCTGTTATTCAAAAACTCTATCTTCCACCAGCTTACACGCCACCTCCTCCCTGGCTCTTCCCTCTCAGACCCAGTCATTACTGTGTTATGAATAATAATGGCGTAGCCAAAACTCTTCTGCTCTCCAGTTAGCCGGTCTGACACTGGAATGTTCACCTCAGAGCAGATGGGCTTGCTTGCAGCAGCTGGCAGTGACACAGGAGGCTTCAGAGCCTAAAAGATAACAACATTAAGTAGAAACGTAAACATCACAGGATTAAAACAATGTGTTTAAGTAAAGAAAACAACAAAGGATGAGTAACCTGTTTCATGAAGGAGGGCTGAGACAGAGGTGGTGCCTTTAGTGGTGGCTGGAAGAGAGCGAAGAAGGAACCACAGTGAGAAGCGCTAACCTCACCATCTCAGCACTTACAGAGATCAGACAAAATTAGGCTAAAAATGTAACTGATTTCCTCCCCAAATTAATGCGATTTAACATCCTAAAATTCATTCTGATTCAGCATTCAGCATTCTAAAACACCAACTTGGCCTCTCATTTGTTTCGGATCAATGACCACGGTTATAAGACGGGAATTTGGAAATTTCTCTCAGTCGGACTGCACTACCTGGATTATGGGGTTTGTGGCTTTATGAAGCATTTAGCTTGACTATGATCAGACTGGGTGATCTGCCCCTGTGTGAGCCAAAGTGAAGGAAGAAGTGCAAAGACGATCTAATACTGCCCATGCTCTCTGGTCTAAAGCATGACTTGGTTGTCTGAATATTTAACAGTGATGTTCAAACTTAAAACCAGATCGGACTGTAGCTATGTTTTTATTAAAAACCCTGTCTCCTAAGCATTGTTTAACCAGACCAACATTAGGTCATGAGATCAATGGCGGGGTATTTTTATTCTGAGCGCTTACAGTAGATCGATAAAGGGACAATATTATATTTTCAATGTTGCAAAACAAGGCCAGAGATCAGAAAAACAGTATATCTTCCAATAAACGTAAATGTTTTACCAATAAAAGTGTATTGAAACTTCACTAAATGAACAGACAGACCTCTGGTGCAGCTCTGCTGGGCTTAAACGCCCTGCCAGATGACCTGACTGAAGCCGGGGTCAGAGGTTTACACACTTGAGTGTGTGAGGACTCTACGAAGGTGGGCTGGCTGATCGCTGTGGACCCCAGTCGGGGACCGCTGGAGTGAAACAGTGGGTTGGACTGTCCAGAGGTAGATTGGAGGCATCTGAGAAAACAATTTCTGGTTATTGTGTGAGGCTACAGGACGGTTTCTGACTACACCAAACAGCATTGTTACTGTAAAAAAATGATGTTTAGAATGTAAGAAAATCTGCACCTTTTCGCAGGTTTATGTTTTCGTACGAAGCACATTAGACTTCCAACGATCAGCACCATCAGTGTGAGTAAACCCACAGCCAGGGATACAATGAACACAGCCCCTGCTCCTGCACACACACACACACACACACACATATGTAAGGATCCAGGCCAAAAGCAGCTACTAAATGACTGTAATAATGTTAACATGTTAGTTACGGGGGGGAAAAGCTCAGAATATAAAGGTACCTGCAGCTATCTCTGACTGCTGTACGTCACAGTACGGTGGTGCCCAGCCCGGATCACAGTGGCACCGACTTTCATGGTCACAAACCTGACCACAAAACATTTTGGTTAGAGAAGTTGACAAGAAAACGTGCTTCAACTCCACCAATCTTTCTCACCCCATGGTTGTGGCACTTAGCAGAGCAGTCGTTGCTCCCGTACGCTCTGATGGTGCTCATGTCCTGACACTTCTGGTTGAAGCAGACCTAAGAAGGAAGTGGTCACATAGCGCATCGAAAAAGTCTCTCCTACCTCCTCCACATCTAGAAAATCCTCACCATGTTGTTTCCACACCTGGTCCCCGTGGGCACCAGACCAAAGTCGGCGGGGTAGTTGTCGGCGGGGTTCATGGTTGCCTCATTGCAGACGTTGCTCCCTAACTGATAGAAGGACTTCCTGGACGTGACAGGGAATTCCCAGCCCCCCGAACAGTAAAGAGTCCCACAGGACTGATCTCTGCCACCAACCACAAACACAATCATTCCCACGACTTCAAATACCATTACGATGAGCTTGTTGTAAAACATTCACACTCACTGGATGGAACATCGTTGGCTGAATAGCTTGTTCCGACAGCTTCCATACCGGGAGTAACAGGCGTCCACAGCAACGTCAGCATCTGAGGACAGTTCAATCATGAGTACTAACTTAAAAACTGGGTCCGACCCCAGATGCAATGGAAAAATAACCCACAACATTAATGACGTGCCGATATCCCATAATACACTGCTCTTATTACAATCGCAGGAGCATTGTCTGACTTCTTTTGTCGAGCATTTAGACCCAAAATAGTATCTCAATGTGAGTCAGAACCTTTAACAAGGTGTTACCTGGTCCCCACAGTCTCTTGCAATGCTGCTGTCTGGAAGGACACTGGCCATTGTAGCAGTATCCCCTTCCCCGGTTGCACGACAGGCCATTCTGCGTGTAGGCGTCGGCAGGACAGGAGGCTGACAGCCCTGTGCAGTACTCTGCCAAATCACAGTCTCCAGCTTTTGGTCTGCAGACGCTGCCGGTGGCTTTCAGCTGCGACGTAAAAGGAAACACAGATGGTGACGTACCAGACACTGATAGAAAAGCAGTCAGACAGCCGCAGGCTTTGTCTGGATGTATAAGCTAACACGTTGGCTGCACGTGACTGCGGCACACAAGGAGGTTTGTTTACTTGACAGTTGTGGCAGCATTCTCCGTCGGCGCACTGGGCTCCCTCGTTCAGTCGGCAGGTCGAAGCGTTGCAGCACTTATTCTTACATTCCTGGCCAGAAAAGAGGAAAAAAATTTGCAATTTTGTGATAATTTGTTCATTTAATTATTTACTTCCTGTCTGTCAAACTGTCGTGAGACAACAAAAATACATGTTTTAAGTGGAGTCAGCTCACTTTTCTGACTCATCACTCGTAATCCATGGACATTCAATTCACAACAAGCTGCAGAAGAAAGAATGTTTCTGGTTGCAGCTTCGCTCTTGATTCACTGTATCGACAAATGAGTGACTTCTGTGATCTTGTGACCTGCTGCTTCAAGGAGCACAGAGATGCTTGTGGCTCTGCAGTGTTTTAATAGGAGAGTGACTGTTAAATTTGTTCACCGCATGACTTGGAATGTGCGTGATAAGGTTTGACATAAGTGACTCTGAATTGATTGTCAGGAAATCTCTCCTCTTAGAGACGCGACTCACCTCCACAGTGCCGCAGTCACACTCCTCTCCTGACTCCAGAAAGGCATTGCCACACATCGGGCCTCCGAAGATTCTCTCCGTCGAGGGGGAATCCAACAGGCAAGCAGGGTTCACCTCCTCCAGGAACCTGCTGAGCTGCTGCAGGCTGCAGCTGCTGAACAGCTCTGGATACACAGTCCTGCAAACACGGTCAGAATTCACTGTACAGTGAAAGAAACGGTGGGGTTTTTAAGGAGACGACGGAGGAGTACCCGACGCTCTCAGCCATGATGCAGCCTCTCTTGGATATCACCGACCCGCAGACGCAGTTTTCAGTGTCATGGGACAGTCCCAGGTTGTGACCCATCTCGTGAGCAATGGTAGCGGACACGCCGACGGCGTTGTTGTTGTGGTCCTGTGAGTTGGAGAGGTTAACCATGAAAACAGAAGCACTTGACTTCACATATATCATCTGTACCTCGTTGACGGCCCCGGAGCTAGAAGTGCACATTGCATTTGTGTTTGCGAGGCCAACAGTGGAACCGTCAAAGTCCAGTCCTCTAGAGGAGGTAAAGGGACATAGAAACATTAAGAATGCATAACAGGATAAGATGTCCTTCTGGGGGGTTGTTTTAGCACTGGATAAATAAAGTAAGGCTTGACAAAAGTTACATCATGAAGAGAAACGAAGATATTACTTCAATGTTGAAATAAAAACTATTCTTGAAATGGTCGCAATAAGTAGCATACAACTCTACTACCACTTAAAAGTTAGCTTTGTTTTCCCGAGTTATTTTTCCCCATGATTTCCACTGGGACAAAAAACTGCCAGTCAAAACACAATGTGATCCATTCTTGAGCATGAGCATGTAAACATTCCAAGCACTCTCATCACTTCGATTTATAGGTATCAACAAAGCTGAAAAAAGCCTCGCTCAAAAAAAACAAAGCTGTCAGGCTTTGTTAAGAGTCTTACGTGATGAACTGGGCATTGTCATGTTTGGTCCTGGGTACCAGGTTCCGCTGACGCCACTCGAGGAAGCGAGTGAGAGTCTCCTCAGGGTTGGTGCTCACAGTGATCTGATCTGAGTAAGACCAGACGTCCAGACTGACCAGCATCACCCGGACCCCCACCGGACGATACAGCTGAAACAGAGGATGCAGTCATTTCAGTGAAATGAAGAAGTCAGACATGAGATCATATTCGGAAGCTGCTTGTTACAGGAAAAACCACTAGTCTAGTACCATCTGATGCCACTCTTTTTTCCTTTTTTCCTTGAACAGAAGTGTGAAAAATAAAGTGTGAAGATTCACAGCTGAAGTTGTAGTTTCACAATGATGAGTGGTGTTTTTAGAAACTTGATGCTCAGACTTCAGTCAGAGGAAGAGTCCCCCGGAGACGACTGAACAATAATCCTGGGGTATGAAAGCTAAAATCACAAAGTCACTCGAGGAATGAAGGCACTTAAAAAAATCTATATAAATAAATAAATTAGTTGTGTTTTACAAGGTAGGACAAGTTGACCTACATTTTCATCTTTCAAGATTTTTTTTGCTTTATTAAGGCGGTGAGCAGCACTGCAGACTGAGTACCACTAACTTTAGAGGGGAGTTTTCTTGCGGTCAGAGATGGAACTGTGCTTTTCATCTGTGCTAACATGGCAGCTAAGATCTGGGCAACCCTAGTTTGGAAAAAGACTTTGATCAGTGGGGATAGAAACTGAACATTACATCTGGTTTCATGGCCTCAGACAAACCACAGAGTGAGTGTCAAGAGTGACTCAAGTGTAGCAACATTCTTAACTTAGCTCTCGATTTCCAGCTGAGGAGTGTCAGCATGTGCTCCAATATAACGCTTCTGTGTTCATGACTTATTTACCTTATTTTCTTTCTTTAAAAAAAGAAAGCTTGTGTGCTTCCCTAAACCTCTCGATGAGGTGTTCACCAACTATGCTGATACATTTACTGAGTCATTTTAACAACACAAAAAAATGTGATAAACTGCAGTGAAACAAAAGTACCTTGTCAACATGGTTTGCAATTTCCAGCACTCTTGCCTCGATGGCTTTCCTACTTCCAAACTTCTTGTACTGAAATGAAACAACATTTAGCAAAGAATTTGAATTCCAATCATGAGCAAAGGGGAAGCTTGACAAGAGAAACAAACCTCGGAGTTATCCACCACTACTGCCAGCTCCACTGTTCTGGATTTGGTTTTGTGCTCTTTAGTCTGCGGTCGGCTCCTCTGGGTGACACAGAGAGGAAGAGGAGCTTTGCATGAATGCATATGAGGTTTTTTTCTCTTTTTATAAGCAGACGGTACAATGAAATGAACAAAAATACGCCTGAAACAATCACATATTTAGAAAAACAGGAACGTCTACATCCCAATTCATGCTTTCTTAGTATTGTGTGCTCATGTGTTCTGGAACCTGTGAGGAAGTTCTGAGGGCAGCTCAAGAGATTGTTGGATTCCATTTGAAACAAAACTACAAAAGTTGTTTTTCTAATTGTTCATAAGGCCGCTTGTGTCTTTACCAGGCTGCTGAGACGAAACATTCCAGAGGAACGGGCTCCGTGATCATAGAAAGTGGTCGTGTTTCCATGGGAACAGGAGCTCCTCTTCAGCCTCAGATGCTTGTAGTTGTAGACAGCATGAAGAGCTTCACCAGTTTCCGAAACTCTACTGTCTTCTCTTAACGGCTCTATGAGGTACGTTTGGCCCTGGAGGTGAACAAATCCCCTGCAGCGGACATGTTTAAACACAGATGACCACATGACGTGTTATTTTCACTTTCCACACCCATTGACCCACATAAAAACATCTCTTTTTTCCAAGTCTGAGTGATGTCTGATGAGTCAGTTATTGGCTTCAGTCAGAGAGACATAGCTGTGGTTGTGTTAATGGAGAAGAGTCCTGTCATGTGATTGGTCACGGTAGTCATGAGTCCAAGACACAAGTCACAGTCAAGGTCACGACAAGCTGTAGACATTAGTGATGCAGGACAACACACTTGATTCCTGAGCAGAGTTCCACGCTGACAGACGAGTCCTCCAGCCCGACAACGTGTCCGTGATAGTAACAGTGAGCCTGCACACCACAGAGATGTCAGTCAGATATGTGAGGAACAGAAGGGACATGTCACGCACATTCACCACAATCAGGTGGGGCACACTCAAAGAGGAACCTTATTTAATTTAGACATAAACGTGGGGCAATGCCTTCCTCAGAAACACTCCTTTGTCATTTTGTAACTAAACATTTTGTCATTAGAAAGGAGAACAATGAGTCAAAGTCAGGGTGAGTTCACAGGAACTAGACATTACAACATAATGGCAGTAAAACCAGCTAGTATGATATCTACCTCAACTACTCATTGTCACGACTGAAACCAATATAAACATCAATCACTCCAGCTCACTTCTTTTTTAATCTCCTACTATGAATACTACGTACAAAACCACTACTCATGTACTCATGTACTTCATACATTGAATGATATGATTTATTTTACAGTTTTAGACTACAACAAGACCATGTTTACCACCGCACCTGTAGCATCTACCTGAGCAAAATAAGCTGCTTGTACTACTATTACTGCCGCTGCCCATGACTTCAATGATAATGCAACTATGAAAACATGAGAAGTAACACTTGTAGAACACTACCACAAGCTATTACTATCACTATGTACTAGTAGTTGCATTTTACTGTTGCTCCTGTGACACACTGACAAATTCAATACTAGCCCTACTACTACTACGCTACTAACATGATAATTACCACAGTAACTACTCTATTACACTTGGATTAGAAACCATTATTTAACTAACTCACCATACTATGACCCATTTTAAACCATTTTACGTATTACTACCATTACTAATATAAATACTACTTCTGTTGTGTTCATCATTAATTAGTAGAAAACTTAACAGAAACTTCATACATTTATATTGAAAAATTATGGGGGGTATGTGCAATCTATGAAATATTAATCTTTATCAAAGTATCATATATTTTAAAAAAAAATCCATAACATTGGAAAAACATTGTATGAAGACTGATATATGTGGGGAAAATAAAAAGAAGCCGTCTTTGGTCAGCGATAGTCATAACCGTGTTTGGGGAAAAGCGTGTAAAGTATAAATAAAAGCCGTGAAAACACATGGTTATAGTGTTGAAAGAAAACAAACCCGCTGACCTGGTGGTCCGGAGTAGATGTGAGTTGAGTCCCCTGCTCAGCAAAATGAGTCACAGTAAAATCCTGTCTCAATAGGTCCCTGAAAAACGAGTGTAAAAATGAGTGAGACCGACGATATAATATAATATTTGTTTGAAGTGTTAAAATGTGCTCACTTGTTCTTTTGCAGTTGCAGTGTGCGTTCTTTCCCACCAATGGCGAGGGAGTACTGAAGGGAGTCAGGGTAGGTCTGCGCAGAAATGGATCCATTTTAGCCGACAGTTCCGGAGAAGGTGACTGGTGCTGGTGACACTCACCTGAGTCGCATCAGCTTCAGCAGGTTGAGATGAATCCTTCAGCCTCTGAGGAGTCACAGTTTGGAACTTCATCACATGAGGTAGAGTCCTCTCTCCTCCAGCTGCAAATCCTGCGAGAATCAGAACATCAGAGTCGAAAGAAAGTTTTTTTTTGTCTATTTTTTTTAATCAAAAAAGAGGGAGTGGTACCCAGCGATGGTATTAAAATCCATATCAAACATCCAGGGAGGAGCATGTTTCTCTGTCCGAGGACGGTGTCGGAGTGGGCTGCCGGCCACTGAGGACTTGAATGGACCTCCAGGTTGCCGCCCTCCTCTGGTGTCATATCCTGGTCCCCTCCACGGACCGACGTGAGTCACAGGACGCTGGAAGTCACGTCAGGAGTCACGCGTCTTTAGTTTCACATTAGAATAGGCAAACACATCCACTTTTCACAAACGTAAAATGCTATTCGGCGCAAAATAATGGATCAACTATCTTCCTTTTTTGTGATCAACAGAAGCGAGGGCGACTACTACTACTGCTACTACTACTACTACTACTACTACTACTACTACTACTACTACTACTAATAATAATAATAATAATAATAATAATAATAATAATAACAATAATAATAATAATAAATTATGTGACCAATTCATTAAAAGAAACATTAATTTTTGTCGCCATCTCGTGGAAGAACATTTAAATAAAATGTATTTAAAATTTATAACGGTTCTGTCCAAACCGACCACATATTATCGTACAACTTAATCCAATCAGACAAATATCCACAAACTTCTGTAAAGTTGAAAGATGCTGAATAATGACTATTTTATGCTTTTAATAAAAATAATTAGGTCATTAACTAATAACATTAAATATGAAAACAGTTTAAAAATAATAAGTCGATGAGAAAATTCAATGGTTGACAGTTTCAAGAAAAAGAGAAGTGAAAGAAATGTACTGCGTACATACAGTAACAATGCAGTACCTTCAGCTCGAATGTTTTTCCCTTACATTCATTCTCAGAAGAATTGTAATTCTTGAGCCCAGTCTGTAATTCTGTGAAGTGTTTCATAAGTGTTAAGATGTTGTAGAAAACCATATCAAATCTATTGGCAGGTAAATAACCATGAGTGTTTGGTGTTTTTTTTTTATCATGTTTTGAGTCGCTTTATCCATTAAAATTCCATGGAATACGCTCATAATCGTTCGCATTACTGTGCTGGTGCACGGAAGGCATATAATCTCATAACCGTCTTGGCGGGGGAGGGGAAAATTGAATCTGTTGCTCCATTGTTAAAATGTCGATACGGTATTAGGCTATGCTTTTATCATATTAGAAATATGTGACCCCACTTACTCCACTTAACAAAGACGCGTCTGTAAGTCATTATCAAGTGATCAGGGCACTGTAAACAAGATTGCTTTTATACACGTCGCTCCTGTCACAAAGTCACAGCGAGTCGACTCTAAAGCCACAAAATAATCCATATTGTGTTTTTTTAAACCTCTTGATATCATACAAAATAATATCCACAATGAACTGAAATAGTACTTTAGAATATTTTCAAGAAACTATAATAAATAAACACATTCCATCTTACAATAAGTGGAATTCAATATAAGATTTTTACTGCAATGTGGTCGGTCACTTGTAATATCGGTTCTGGCCAGCAGGAGACACCATCGCGTCATCTAACCGCCTGCTCTACCTTCCGTCGCTCTGCGACCGCAACTTGACGTCAGAACCCTGCGACGTGAGCTCAAACTTAGCGTTTGATGGAGAAGGCGGGAGTTAATTCAAGCCAAACTGTTCACAAAACCCGACGGGAGTCACTTCGACGAGAATGGACGATAAAGGCTGCTATGAAGAAACGAGCGGTCAGCAGGAACAAACCCAAGACACAAACCCGTTTAACTTCACGCCGCAGCTGATTCACCTGCACCGCAGTCATGAGTGGTTCGAGGACGGAGACATCCAGAGACACATGTACCTGCAAGATCTTTACATCCCGGAGGAGGAAAAGGCAGCCATTCGGTACCTGAATTTGTCTTTCACTGCGGGTTTTTCCTCTTCACCTTCGTCTCCAACACAACTTCCCTGCTTTTGCCATGTACTGTATGTAGACACATTTACGATGCATGTTTTACTGTCTACCTTTTCATCTAAATTGGTCATGTTAACACTAAAAAAAGCAGACTCACCCTATACGTTTCCCACAGGTAATCAAAGTCACATCGAAAGGAACGGGAACATAAACAAAAAAGTTCTCCCTCTAAGTCCCAGTTATCCTTGTATGTTGTTGAATTGCGTCTATATTTAGTTTGCTCCCACGAAAAGCTGTATGACACGTGTTCCTTCTTCATATTGTGTGAAGAACCTTAGACATTCATCAGATAAGCGAACCGAAAGAAGACTGTTAATATAGAAAAATTAAAGGAAGAATATAAATTATTAGCTTTGTTTTAGCGTCGTCTTTCCACACAAACTCTAATGGCTTGAGTTAAAAAAAGGTTTCCATATTTCTTAAAACCATCTTTTTTTACTTATTGAGTTTTATTTTCCATTTTTACCGTACCATATATATATATATATATATATATATATATATATATATATATATATATATATATATATATAAACTGATCTAGGAATAACCCGCTTGTTTCTGTACTTCATTATTCGGTATAGTACTATTTATTATTATATTCACTCATTCATCACTCACAGTTTACTATCGCTAGCAAATGTTTATTATTTATATGGCATTTGTCATTGATATTTATAGATGAATCTTCATAGAGCTTGTTGATCAGCTTGTATCTGACTGTTCCCGTTTTTTCTTTTATCTCAGTGTGTCAGAGTTCGGCTGTCACATCTCCGGCTGTAGTGCCGTTCACAGTACCTTGGAGGAGTATGAGCATCACTACAACTCCTTGCACAGACATGTCTGCTCTTCCTGTCATCGCGCCCTACCAACAGCCCGACTCCTCGACATACACATCCAAGAGTGGCATGACTCTCTTTTTACCATCCTCGCCCAGCGTCAAAACATGGTCAGCAGCCTTTTGTCTTTTACTGTACGTTACATTTAACACTATTTTCTCTGTGAAAGCATGTTTTCCGAGCAAAATATGTATAAATATTTGCATGTGTAGAAAGCATATGGTAAACAGCTCTGGCAGTTAAATGCTTTTTTACTTTAACTCTCAGATACATCCTCATTCTGCTCATGCGTTTTACATCTGGACATTTTTTGAAACAATATTCAGAACCCTATATCTCTTACAGTATCAGTGTTTGGTGGAGGGCTGTGAGGACAAGTTCAAGACCAGCGTTCACAGAAAGGATCATCTGATAAGGATTCATAAATATCCCCCGGATTTCAGATTTGATAAGAAGAAAAAAGACAGTGGGTGAGGATGCAAGTCCATTGAATGGACACTAGACTGCGCAATTTGCTCTGTTGTCTGTATATTGTTGATTTTTTTAGCTGTAGAAATAAAAAAAAATGATCATTGATTTAATCGAATTATTATTATTACAAAATTGCAAAATATGAACCATTTGTTTGCTTGCTAACAGAAAGAAAGAGAAGAAACACAAGCAGCAAAATGACACTGCAATGGAGGTAGTGAACACTGTGCGTGAATCTGCTGCTGCTGCCAGTTTATCCCCCAAACCTGAGGAAATGGAATCTATGGAGACACACTCTTCCAGAGAAGATGATGAAGCAAAGCTGGACACTTTTACAGCGGTCGATATTTCGAACAGGATGAGTGCGGAACCTCAGAAGCCTCAGTATTCGTACAGGTGCGTCTCTAAATGCTCTCGGAGCACCTTTACATGCTGGTACATTTGTAGAAGCGTATCATTTATTTATTTTAATTTTGATAATTCAAACATGCCTCTCTTTTCAAACCAAAAGTGTAACATTGCTGACTTTGTTGTCTTTGCTTAGCAGTTACAAGGGTTTATTGATGAATAATGAAACCTGCTGAACTGAGTACAATTTGATATGATGCAGCCATAATTAATAATAATATTTCCAGGATCCCGGCGAACGTGTGTTTTGGCCATGGATCCATCCGAGGCTTCAGAGGACGCAGAGGAAGAAGGAAATAAATCGCCTCACTGTGTCATTTTATTCTCCCAAATAAATTATTTTGCCTACACTTTTATTTGTGTTTGCCTTTATTCAGAATAATAGAAAAATAATCTTTCATTCATTAAAAACAAATGAAAAAAAAAAGAAATCATCTCCCGTGGACAAGTACAAATTCAGAATTCATTTAATAGATCTGAAAAGGTTCTCACTCAACATATATAAAATTCACTTTACATTTTTACATGTCTGACTGGTGAATCCATCAGCAGTGTTTATAGGCACAAAGAACAGTTATTTACACAATATAAGGCTTTTGTTCTTTGGGGGGACCAATTCTAGTGAAAAAAAGGATTAAATCACCCTCAAATATTCATCAAGATTAAAAACAATGAAGCAGTTTGAAATGGTTTGTCATAATAGAACTTCGAGCAAAGCTAAAAAATAAAATAAAATTATAAATACGTGATGATATAATTCGGGAATAACGACTTTAATTGCTTATTTTGAGCCCAAAGCTTAGCTCACTAATTGCGCGCCCTGGAAAACAACCGTTTGTTAATAAATTAAAAACGAAGTTGGCAGAAAAAAAACCTTTCGAGTCCGTGCAGGAGATGGGCAACTTGTGTGATAGTATGCGAAGGTGAAATTTCAATTATTTGGGGACGAACGATCAAGATTTAAATTGATAAATGCAGGCATCGTCGCTTACTGGACCATTCTATTTTCCGGGGCTCTAAAGGCGTGGTGCTTCCGATAGTCGTGTTATGATAAGTAGTACATCCCATAAGGTCCACTGAAAAGTCCGGGGACGGGCATCGCAGGCCGAGCTCCGTACAGGGCCGGCGCGGCGCTCAGAGGGAAGGGGATGGCGAAGGCCGCCGGCAGCAGCGGTTTAGCGGCCAGTTTCAGCTTCTCCAGCTCGGCCTCCTGCAGTCTCTTGGCCTTTGCTCGGCGGTTCTGGAACCAGATCTTGACCTGGGTCTCTGTGAGGCTGAGGGAGTTGGAGAACTCGGCTCTCTCCGCGATGGAGAGGTATTGTTTCTGCCGGAACTTCCTCTCCAGCGAGAGCAGCTGAGTGGTCGTGAAGGGGGTTCTGGGCTTCCTGTTGTTCTTGTGTTTGCGCAGGTTGCAGCCTGTTGGGCTGGGAAGTCCTGGAGGGAGAAAAGGGCATGAATGTAATAAGACGCGTCTTTGATGTGTTCGTCCTAAAAAACAACTCCTGAGGTTAAGACTGAAAAAGTAAACTTGAAGGACCGTCTCACTAAAGTTCTCTTACCGCCGACACTACCTAAATAAAAATGTATAATTCCAAAAATCTATTTCATGAATGTGGAAAAATCAATATCAGACATGAACACAACATAATATTCTCAATATTCTCAGTGGAAGCTATTCATCTCTCAAATACTTAAATGAACCACATCAACTCAACGCTGCTTTAGATGAATTTTAATAATAACGCGTACAGTTGTTTTGGAAACTCCCCCACAGATCAAAGCTAGAGAAGACTAAATAGCAACATTTTATAAACGTTATAATAAAATTAAAAGCATGTAGACAAAAGCTGCGCATTTAAACTACGCCGAATAATGCGACTCAGCAGGGCACGCGAGTTGGCGAACGTGCGCGTGACTGAGCACTTCACTCATCGCCACTATCACTAACTTTAACTCACTTGAATAAGAGGTTTGAAACCAGGCGTTGGTCTCGTTCAGGTCCATCTTCTCAGTTTTGCTTTGACAGAGCCTCGCAGGTGAGACGCACTCGCTGTCCTCCGTCCTCAGAGCGGCTTCAGCGAAACTGCGCGTCGGTTTCTTGTCTGAAATGAGTGACTCCACGCTGAACGGCAGCTCGGAACTTTTGCTTCTACATCTCCGCACAGGCGACTGGTCGTCAGGTCCGGCCGTGCGCTCCTCCGCCGAGGTCTCTCCCGGAGCAGCTGAGGCTGGAGATCCCTGCGCAGGATTCATGACGCACGACTGCGGTGCCATACAACCACTTTCCCCAAAACACTCGCTCCCTGTGAGACGGCTTCTGTGTCACTGTCCGCTTCTTAAGTTCCTCTCCCGCATGTAGATGCAGCCTCTCCTCGGTGTCGGCGCAGTGCCGGGACTTCCTTTCACATCTCGACCCTATCTGTCAGTGTCCACGTGACTCCTCCCCCCGCTCTCTGGTTGGACAAGAAGTTTTTTAATGTCCCGTTGGTTGTTCATCCCGCAAAGTTGGGGTGATGTTTACCGGCAGTCCCAAGACTTTTTAATCAATAACGTATTTCAAAATACTATTAAAACACACTATTTGTCAGTCAAGAATCCACAAAATACATCATTTATTACAGTGCGTTACATAAATGAAACGCAACTCAGCTCCGTTTGGTTAAAACATGGGCCTGCGGGCCAATTAAGGCCCACAGAACAGTACTATGCGGCCCTCCACCGGCAGGCTTTTAACTTAATTTTGAGACCGGGTGACTATATTTGGGGCTCCAAAATTACATTAACCAAAAAAAAAAAAAAAAAGAACCTATAAATGCTGAACACACCAGATTTAAAAACACAATGTACACATCTGGGAAAAATAATGTGAGTAAACTCTCATTTGTAGTGACCACTAGCACGTCGTGTCATAGTACACAGCACTGCTCTATAGTTTTAGAAGCATATTTCAAAGCGTATTTCCTCAGATGACCTAGTGAGCAACCTGTTGAACAAAGCTTATCTCTGTGTTAATGAAATCCAGGGGGATGTTTACGGTGCTCTTTGTACTCTTAAGAGTTATTATCACAGTAAATTGTTGCCTAAATTAAATTATCCATGCCCATGTACTGGCCTGTATTTCAACCCATTGTCTTTATTGTCTGCCGGCCCTTTGAGAGATGGCGAAACCCCAAATCAAAGTGTAAGAAGCCCATTGAAGAGGCCAGACTAAATTGGTCATGTTTTTCTGCTCTGCGGATCACGTCAAATAATTTTCAGTGAAACCTAATATGTGAGGCTTTTTCTTTCTTATGGGAAGCTTTTGTTGTCGCACACTGGCTGTCTGTCTCCAGGACAATTCAGGCTGCGTTCCTCTCCCCGAGGTACATTTCTGCCTTGATCCTGCTGTGACTGGCGCCCGTCTGCTCCCTCTCTCTCTGTGTGTGACAGTGATGGATCGCTGGGTAACCATACACGTTCTCAATTACTGTAATTTAGTGCCCAACAACACAATTTTCTCCTTTATTTAAAGTGAATATCACAGCTTTAGCTTGATCCCTTTTTCTAATGTGTTTTGTTCCCCTTCATTTTATCATAATCGGCGTAATGTGTGGTTACTCTCTCCTCAGTCTCTCATCATGGGACAGGAATACAAATAGAATTATCTATTATTAAGGATTGTGGCAGCTCAAACCTGCTTGTTGTTCTGTTGAGCAGGGCAAAATACAACCATAGACCGAAATATTATGACCACCTGCTTGTAGTTGTGTCAATAAAAATCTTTAAGAACACTCATTTAGTGTTTCCAGTTTTTTAAACTGGAAAAGGAACTATAACATGGCCACGAGGTCCTGCCCTGCTCATCGCTGTAATGTTATTGTTGAATGGTCTTAGTTCAAGCAAACAGCAAGAGAGTGAAAGTCAGCTGAAGTCGAATCCACTGACGGAAGTGATTACTGAAGAATTTACCTTCTTAAACCAGCATGTTTTAGCAGGTATGATAGACTCACTCTCTTTCATTGGGCCAGCATGCCGCCGTCCCCAGCTATTCCTCGGTGAGGGGGCTGCCGTCATCTGGCGTACACATTCATAAAACACGCAGCAGGATGCTCAAAGGGAAAATGAGAGACTTGGCTGACGGAGTGTGGAAGAACATAATCTGGTGTCGGAGTTGACCTGCCGTCGCTGCTATGCCCAATATCATTCGCCTCATCACTTAATGTGGTTTGGGTTGCCACACACGTTTCATACATGCTGTTTATGTGAGTACACCGCCACAGTGGCCGGAGCAGGTCACTCTCACCTTGTCAGCCTGTGGGTACTATATTTCCATGACTCATCAGAAAGCTTTTTTCCCCCCATAAAGCAAAGAGGAATCACTTTGATAACATTATAATAATACTGTTTTGGCTTTTCAGAAAGATTAAAGCTATGTTATTTATTTATTTTTGTGTATTTTTTGTGTACTTTAACTCAAAATGGACATTGACAATGCATTAGCCTCAAAGCAAAAAAAAATTGTAAAGACAGTAACATACACGCGTGAAAGTAAGTTTTTAAAAAAAAGAAAAGAAAACTGAAAAAAAAACATTGGTTGTAAAAAAAGAAACATGGACAGGAATTAATGTGGACAACTGAACATAGTGTACATGGATTGAAGACAGCAAAAGACAACAACTCTAATAACAAACAGACAAGAAGCATGGTTAGAAGTGGTTTTCATCGGAAGTGAGAAGCAGGTCAGGAGTGAGTCTTGTCAGAGGGACAGGCCATACTGGAACAAAGTACTCTCTTTTTATGTAGTTGATACATCACTGCAAGTCTTGCAGAGCTGCATGGATCGTAAACGTCTTGTTCTCTCTTCACGCGTGACCTCAGCACTCAATGAAGTGGAACCAAGCCTCTACTCTGAAATTCATCTTGGACAGTCCTCCATTCTTCCGCGAGCCCACTGGGATTCCTTAAATACTTGTTACATTAATGACTGACATCATGAAGTGGCGTGCATGCGCTCACTTGGCGAGCGTCCGACGCGCTCAGGCCCGGTCACGCCAATCCGCCCAGAGAAGAGTCAGACATCCCGAGGTCCTGCTTAGATGTTTCTCCTTATCTTGATCAGAGCCGGAGGGGAATCACAGCAGCACGTCTGCTTTGATTACCGGTTTCATCTTTTGCACCATCAGCATGTTGTGTCAAGTGAGCTGCTACTTGATCTAAGCCCATACAAGGTCAGGGCTAACCTGCCGACCCCAGCTGTGAGGAATGTCGCTTCTTCTATCAGTTGCAGACCCTCATTAAGGGCTTTTTTTTCTCTCTTCCTCAAAGGGCCTCTGGTGGAGCCGTATTGGATATCACATGGAAACATTTAGGATTTCATTGCTTTTCTTAGAGACACGATGAGGACACATTCGTTGGGTTTCATGAGATTGAAGGGTGTAGGTCTGAACTAGAGTCATTGGTGAAAAGCTGTGGAGAATATTTGCTGGGAATCATTGATCCTGGTCTTAAACATCAAACAGGAGTTAAGCTAGTAATTGCTAATGGGGTAAAGTGGTAAAATTGGGCTAAGAGCTCTGAAATAATCTCCAAGTCAGAGTGACAGCAATCGTGCAGAAAACCAAGAAAAGACCCATTTTGGAAATTTGAACACCAAAAAAAAAAGCACCCAGAGAGTGCAGACCTCCACCAAGCTTTTTACCTATGTAGTTTGGATTAGATTAGATTGATCGCAGTGAGCTAAATAGGACAGTAAGGGGCACTAGCGTTATGCTTCTCACTCACACAAACCACACGCTCCTGGACCTGTTTGTGGAAAACACTGCCAAATTTAGCCCTCAACCCCATTATCAACATTTAGTAAAACATTATTTTTCTATTTACTATTTTTTACGGAGCCCTGGAAGTGACATGCCATGACTTTATTATTATTTTTTATCTCGAGATATTTTTTACCTCATGATAATTTGTGTTTTTATCCGGAGATACAATTGTCAATGTCAGCGCATGCGTAACTGGCAAAGCATTTTGTTTACATCCACCTGTAACCACTATGCCTCCTATGGCTTCGTAACTGTCTACGTTGTCAGTCGCTGTCTGCAAGTCAGTGTGTTTTTGGCACTCTGATCAAGTTCTTTCTACTCAAAATAATACCACGTGTGGCTAAGCTACACGTATTACGCATCCCCTGGAAGTGACAAGCATGACTTTATTTTTTTTTTTATCCCACGATAAAAATTATCTTGAAATACTAATTATCGCGATATAACAGTTATCTCAAGATAAAGATTATCGCAAGATAACTGTTATCTATAGATACCTATATATTGCTGACAGTGTTGTGAAATCCTCTCTTTCTTTGTTTCTTCTCATATTAGCATTCAACGGTTAGCTGGCCAGCTGCTTCGTCTGGCTTCAAACAAATAAGCCGCCATCTTTGAGTAGCGGCCAGTTTTGGACGTGAAACGTGTTTGCAGTTTTCACCGATGGAACGTCTCTCCATCCTCTCTTGTTTCATTTTGATTTTTAAATTTGCAATATATCACACAAATGTGACACAATGTCACAATACGATTTTCTGCTCAGCAGAAACAGGAACCCACTGACACTTTAAGTACCGTATGATGGACTGTTGACTACGTAAGTGCGTGTCATTCACTACGTTGATGTTACTGGGTGAAGTGTTGAGCGCCACCAAGTGTTATAATACATCCTACACTGGTTTTGGTGACAGGCCGACGGGTCCCACATGGCGTCAAACACAGATGAGCAGAGTGTAAGGCTGACCAGTCGGACTGTCCTGCAGATGGAGGTGACAACAGGTGCACACAGAGATACTGGTGCTTCTTTGTTGGAGAGGAACACGATCGACACCCATTTGGAGTCTGCCTCTTTGTGAGTGAGCTCAGCGGTGACAGTGGTGCAGGGCCTCAGATGGCAGCTCAGACTAAATGGAGGTTGGAATATTAAACTCTTTTGGGGTCTACGAATGGGAAATAATCAAAAACTCTTTCTTGTCTGGATCATTTTTGGAGCTTTTAGTTGATGAAGAGATGAAAGCAGAGGAGGCGCAGGGGACGTCCGTGGCCTTGTGCAGAAACCCGACACACTCACAAATGGAGCGTCTCTCAGCGCTTGGGACTGGAATAAATGAGAGCAGCGCTGCAGCTTTCACAGCAGGACATGGATGTCTGAAGTGACCCGACAGTGTTTGTGGACAATATGCGGTGGATTATTTAACCACATCATGTGTTAAAGTCATCATTCTCACTCAGCTTCCTGTCACTGTGGACTTGATTTCTGTCAGTTGAGATGAGTAAGAAAGTAACAGGTCAATCACAGGGAGGTCTGCCAAGGATTTAGCCATTAGCTTAGCCACTTAGCATTTATGGCATTTGACTGTTTATTTGTTTATATTTAGTATATATATTTTTTTGTTGTTGTTGTACATCTTTCTGATAAGTATTTATCTCATATTTATTTATTTTTGGACATATAGTTTTTGTTTTTGGAAACCGGAGTCCTCACAAAGTGATATGTTTTTGTGCAATGACAATAAAGAAAGTCTAAGTCTAATATATAGGATGGGAAGAGAGAGAGAGAGAGACCCACAGCCTTTGTAATAAACCGTAACATTTGTGACTCACCATATATATATATACCTGTATATATATATGTATATAGGTGTCTAACACATCAGTGAAAGGATTCTTTGAGTTGACTTCCAAAACTCAAGGTCTAGGGGCCACTGTGGCCCGTCAGAGCAATGGTACGTTCTCAACAAACTTTCTGGAAACAACAGACTCAGATGAAGATGGATGTCCCACAGATAAATACACTGAATTTCACCTTGTGGAATTAAAAAACTGAGAAATATCGCCTTCTGTCTAGATTCATATTTTTTGTGTAAGATACCGACTGCAGAATAAATACATATTTAGTCCTGCCCAAAAAGATATGTACATATGGCAGCTTCATAATTTAATCACTGAAATGCGCTCATACTACTAAGTCTCATAATACACTGCAACAGTTAATTGTGAAATGTATTTTTTGTTTTGTTGCACCTTTTCTCTTGTGTGTGACGCATCAGCGCGAGAAACTACATCAAGGGCAACTCACCAGAGGCCATGCATGATTTTAGCACAACTTGCTAGCCTACTAATGTATGAATGTTGAATTATTTAGAATTGTTTCCCGTATGTAGCATTGGAACAATGACATGGCACACTTTTACGATTTCATGCTTTGCAGTTGAGGGTTCATCTAGTTCAGCCTGGAATGTCTGTAGACCCTGAAACAGATCATGCTGACCATGACGGAAAAGTAAAACAAGTCGGGTTGTACTTACACAGAATATCAATGTTGAGTGTTTTACAGAAAATTTGTGATCAGCTTTTTTCCATTGTCTAATTTCGAGTGGTTAAAACGCAATAGTCTGAGTGTCTGTGTCCAAATGTGTGATTAATATCTTCAGCCAGCTTCTGAGTGACTCTCATTGATTGTGTCGGTGAATTGCGGCGTCACCATCAAACAGAAGCTCTGAAGTTGTCGGCCTCAAGAGTCAAAACTGGAACAAATTGGGGTTACATGCTTCGCTCAGGGACGTTTTGGCGCCGGCTCTTGGTGGTGGGAAACATCCTTTAGTGCTCTCTTCCTCTGTGATCCGGTACAATGTGGTGGACACATGACTGCGGAGCAAAGCTGCCGATCTTGTCTTTTAAATCGGCACTAAAATATAGTTTAATTGAAACGCATTTAGAATGGCATCTCTGAGTGTGTGAGAATGCCAAGGCGCCTTTGTGGTCTCAGCACACTGACAGCCTGAACAAATATGTTGAGTTGATTCCTGGGAGATTACAATAGATTCCACGTCGTCTCGGGAAGCTCTGAAAGACATGGGAGTGCAGGGCAGAGGCCCCTGGATAAACAGACATTAAACTCTCTCTTATGAGGGAAACTGTTGAGCTAGTTGCAAAGTAAGAAGAGCTCAGGTCTCTGGGTTTACCTGCGCAGCTTTTAAAGGCTGGAAAAGACAGATAAGTCGGCGGTGGGACAGAGGGAGGAAGACTTGAGAAGGGAGGGATGAGGGAGAAGATGAAAGCTTTGTTGTGTTGATGCTTAATGAGCTGGAAAACACAATTGAACTCCTCTGGCTGTGGAAATCGCTGTGAGGGCATCGTAAATTAGCAGCGGTGTGGGAGCTAGCCTGCTGACAGAAAAGAGGCTTTGTGCGGCGACATCACTCGCCGATCAATACCCAACTCTCCCACCTGTTGATTCATCGCGCAGCTTCACGTACAAGCTGTGGCTCTGAGAAAGGAACATATAAGAGTCGGACGGCTTGAACCCAGGTCTGATATTCGGTGAACTCCAGAGGCTGACTCTTCATTCTGGCTTCGCAGGCTTGGCACATGCCTTCTGTTACTAAGTGGCTTCATATTGAAAAGCTCTGTGGCGGCTATTTTCTCTCCCACCGGGTGCCAGCCTCTCTGTCCTGGCAGCTGCTGGGCTTCAGAATAGACCCATAGACTGGCCTCTGCAGGTGAGCTGCACGGCCAAAACAGGGCCCCTCAAAGGCCTTTTCAGCGCCTCAATAGGAAACTGACTCGGGGAGAGAGGAGCCGACACACAATGGCCGCCTTTTCTGGACACAGAGAAGATGGAGATGAGCTGTTGGGGTGCTGCTATAGTGCTGCTGATAGCCATGTCGAGGAGAGGATGGCTTCTCCTGATAAGCAGGCGTGGCTCTTTTTCACAAATCTTCCCTGAGAGATCTTCCGTTTTTAGTGTCACTGCTTCGTCATTGAACATCTCACATCCGGGTTTCAGCTTAGTCTGCTTCATTTGCTTTACTGGGGCCTGAAACAGCGCCTTCTCTCCCTGGACGTCGTTTTTTGTGTGCACATTTATGGTCTAAAACACATTCCTAGCTGACCTTAAAAACATGCAGTGGTCTACGTAACTTTCCAATATACCAGAGGTGGGCCAGGTTATATATTGAGACCATCGATAGGGGCCATCAAACCCAAAGAAAAGAGGGTCAGAGAAAATTTAAAATAAAAATCAAGTGATGATGTCAGGCATGAAATTACACTTTAGAAATGCACAGAAAATGTTGGCTTGTTGAGTTTTGTCTAATTTAAACCACATTCCATTTAAAGATTCGCTGTGTTTCATACATTTCAGAATCTACTTTCAATTCTGATGTATTTTAAGAGACAAGAAATACTCCTAAAATAGCCAACCGAAAAGACGAACTATTCCGAAAAATAATCAAATGACAAACTTATGTTTCACTTGAATCATAATGAACAAAAAACAATGCACTAGACAAAAATGTCAGAGACAACAACAATGTCAGTTTTATAGTCTGACTCCAGGAGGGCCACATAAATACATTGAAAGGGCCGCATTTGGCCCCGGTCTGCAATATACCGTACCCTTTAGTCATGGCTCTGGCTTCTTGTTTCATAATGTGGTGGTAATGTTTTGCCTGGAGGAGAATGGAAAAAAATATATGCGTGACCCTACAGTAATATTGCTTGATGTTGAGCAGTGTTGGGGCGCAGCTCAAAAGAACACTTATGCATGATTCGATTTTGGTGATGCTCATGAGTCATCTGCGAATTTAGGAAGGTATGGAAGGCTTCTTCTGCTCTTGAGTACAGCTTCATTCAGAGCTAGCAAGATTTTGACTTGCACAACGACACTGTGCACAACCCCTTAATGTTTTAGTGTTGGTTGATACCATTATTGACACATAGAACACAGGAGTGCTACTGACCTACAGCTACTACCATTTGGTCCTGAGGCTATAGCCACAGTTACGTAACAGTGAAAACACCTCTTCATTTCTTCGGGCATAAATGGGTGATGTCGTTGCCGTAACTATGTCTGGTCATTGAGTGGCGGTGTATTTTTAGATGAGGGTTAGTGGGGGTCAGCACTTGGTGCATATACGCAATGCTTTTTCACCACTGTATAATGTATTGTATCACCACTGGTTTTGTGTGAGAATCGCTAGACAATATGCAGGACATACTTGTGTACCATCTATAAATCTGCCGTGGTTGTTATGAATACTGTGCATTAGCATTAATGCCTAGGACAGACCTGGGCAAAGTGCGGCCCAGGGGCCAAATGCGGCCCTTTGAATGTATTTACGTGGCCCTCCTGAAGTCAAACTATAAAACTGGCATTGTTGTTGTCTATAACATTTTTTGTCTTGTGCATTGTTTTTTGTTCATTATGATTCAAGTGAAACATAACTTTCTCGTTTGATTATTTTTCATAATTGTTCGTCGTATTTCTTGTCCCTTATTGAAATACATACACATTGAAAGTAGATTCTGAAATGTATGTTACACAGCCAGAATCTTTAAATGGAATGTGATTTAAATTAAATTTAACTCAACAAACCAACATTTTCAGTGCATTTTTAAAGTGTAATTTCATAACCAGACATGATGTCATCACTTGATTTTTATTTTAAAATTTTCTCTGACTCGCCTTTCTTTGGGCTTGACGGCCCCTATCAATGGTCATAATGTATAACCTGGCCCCTTGGGAAATTTAATTGTCCACCTCTGGCCTAGGTGATATACGCAAACTCCAACTGTTTCATATTTACACGACCCTGAAGCTGCTACTGTCACCCACTGTTCCCACTCTGGTACCTGTTGCCGTGTAAAGGAGCACAGGATCCGACTCTAAACAGTGGCGAATTCTATCATTTTCGTGAAAGACTGTGCTTCTGAGCGGCTTGAGTTTGAATGAATGAAGGAAACTACGTGTTTGCCTTGAGCCGACTCTATTCTGGAGTCGTGTTAATGATCTGATTGTACGCTGTTTTATAAAGCGACCGAGCTCCTGGGCGGAGGTTTGCTCCGTCTGCGCTTCTCTAGTTTAAGTCCGTGTGGATTTCATATGATACTCAAATCTCCCTGCTGATTGCAGAACTACTTCTTCTACGTTCTCCTTTGTTTTTATTTACATTTCTGCCTGGGTTCTAAGCACTGCGGTGGAGAGAGTGGAGCTGTCTGTTCTAACTCAGTTTGATGCTATCTCTGCCGTTCTTAGTTTTCCTCTCTTTTCTCTCCTGCGCTAATCAGTTCCACCCTGTTATTGCTGGCCTCAGGCCGTTGCTAAACTGCTTTCATAAGCATGAGACCAAAGCTGCTCAAATGTCTGCGAGACCCTTTAATTCCCCCTTGCACCCTCGGTCACACGGCGGCTGACCTAACAGCGGCGGCTGCCACCTTTATGGCACCTCTGCTCACTGATCTGGCGTCTCTCACACCTTCTTAAGCCAGGAGTCATTCCTCCCTCTGAAGTGGAGCCGCCCGCTCGGGAAAGGTTAAGTGGTGAAGACGGGCCTCTAATGGAATGAAGCAGAGCGGCTGACTGTGACCACGGCCCCCGGAGGACATTGAGCTCTCAGAAATGTGGAGGTTCAGCGCGAGCGCTCTGGCGTCCTCGTGTACTATTTGCTGCGAGGTTTGGAGAAGAAAGAAGCATTTCCTGCAGCCGGGCAGCTGGGAGTGATTTAGCGACATTAGTCAAATCCCATTCTGGCGGGCGTCTTTCCGCAGGGATAAGTTCACAGGGCTATGTAAACCAATAATGTAATAATAACCCTCTTAAGTGAGATTCTTCTTGTGTTGGATTATTTGAAAAGGACACGATGAGCATCATTATTGTATTAGTTTAATTTGAAAAGAACACTGTGACTTTTGGGCTCAACCTTTTGGTAGTACATTAAAATCTCACTTGTTGACATGTGTGAACGGTTCCTGAAACACAGAGAGAGGCCAATAAACCTCAGCCAGGCGAAGAGGAGACGACATCGCTTGCCAGTGTGAGGAAACACTGGTGACGGGTTTGTGAAGCTCAGGGAGAGACCTTCAGTTCTCACTACCCAGATGGGGCTCAGCTCCTTTATGTCGGAGGCCATGGTTCTCCGTTGGAGAAGGACGGAGATGACATGCTTCTCTGGAGTCCAACTGGGTCATGTTTGCTACTTAGGCGAGGGCACAGTGTGTGAGCTTCTTTGGTAATAGGACTGTATAGACATGTCATGCTGAAGAAAGAGCTGAGCTAAAAGACTTCACACACATATAGCCTACAATTTGGGGAGCTACATCTGGTTGAGACTCAAAGTAGAACTAGAAACCACCATGGTCTCCACCCTACACCTTTTTTTTCTTCAGTTGAACTGGGAACCGAGATGTGTGGGCCTCTTTACTTCAGTTGCTGCCCCCGCGACCCACATACTGAGGGACTGGATGATACCTAATGATTTATCGTACTTGTAGAGGAGGTGTATGGAAGGTTTTCCCACATTCAAATATTAGTGTTTACATACTCTGACAGGAGAGCTGTGTCTGATTATTAACAAATCTGCTAAGTGTGACTTATCACAGCAATACATCACGGAAGAGAAAGCGGCGTACAGATTGTCATCTGCCCACGTATCTGCTGCGAGCAGCCACATGTTTCTTCAATCAGGATGAAAGCGCAGCTCGGTTGTAACCAGATCTCTCTGTAGCAAACAGCTTTCCATCACGAAACAGCAGGATCTTCTTTTAACTCTCAAGAATTACGGCAGATGGAACCGTGACACGCAAACGGACACTGTCCCTGGAGTGACACCCACTATGGAAGTTTGGACTGACCCCCCCCTTGTGTGTGTGTGTGTGTCTCGCAACATCTGCAGCACCTGCACTGGTGCGTCACACCTGTAATCGTGTCGTCATGACGACAGGAAGAGCACCCCGCTGAGGCGCTCGGCTCTCGGCTTTGAGGTGGATTCTGTGCTGCTGGGGGTCAGAGGTGAAGGGTCAGGGGTACTCCAGCTGGCAGACAGGGCAGAGCTGGACCCCAGTGAGGAGCTGCTGGGGGGAGTGAGTAATGATGTCTACATTTGAAGACAAAATATATTGCTGCCTCTTTTTCCCACATTAGATTAGATTAGATGGCCTTTATTAATGAAGATTATTTGCACATTTGTTGACGTATATGAAATCCGACATCTAAACGTACAGCTGGCAAAAAATATATTCTTCACTTTTCTTGTTTTGCTGTTTCAGAAATTATTTATGAATAAAAGATGTGCACTTGCATTTCAAATTTCAAGCTGGAAATGTCAGCTTTTTAAAATAAAATTACAGTTTTTGAAATGACGTTCACATTTTAGGTGAATTAATAGACATGATGCTACACAGTGCTGGCAGCTGCAGAGAAATTTGGAGTTGAGAGAAGAAATCAAGGAAAGTTTGGGGAAAAATACTCCATTAAAATTGAAAAAAAAAAAAAAAAAATGATATTGAAGTCCAGCGTATGCAGGTCCAAATAATATTACCTTGTAGATACTCCCACTGACTTCAAAGGGATTGATGTCTTGACGTGACATAGCGCTGAATCATCCAAACATATTCCTGTGTATTTGACTTGTTTTACAATATAAACTGCAGAAATGTTATTGAACCACTTGCCTCAAAAAGGCTATAAAAGTTTATTTGAGCTTTTTATTTCCTATATTTATTATCTAAAATTGGTTGCTAGTGAAGGCTTTGGTCCTTCCCTTGTCTTGTGACCCTGAACCCTCCACAGTCCTGCAGAACCCCCAAGTTCCTAAGCTCAGCTTCAATCTGCTCTTGCTAGTTTAAGAATCCATTTTGTTTATGGCTACATTTTTGCCTTTTACTAGACCCTGATATAATAATGAATAAAGATGGCATCTGCTGTCAATATATTTATTCATTGATCTGCCTGGAGAAGTTTTGGATTATTTGCAAGCAACCTGAATAAACATTTTATCCATGCAAAATATGTTTGGCTAATATTTCCTTCAAATTATTTTGATTTATGAGTGTTTTTTTTCCCCCGGGGTATAACTGCAACGTGATTCATGGTTGTAGATCAGTTAGGTAACACACATCCCTCGATAGGAGGGAGAAGTTCCAAACTGTGTTTGCTGTAAAATGACAGTTTTAACTTGAAGAAATGAATGTTGTTTGCTCAAAAATTTACTTATTAGTTGATGAGGAATTGAAATTGAGTAATTTAACGGTGAATTCGGAAAATGGCAGCAGCAATTTTCTTCTCCAGCTTGCCCAATTAAAAAAGCCCTTTTTTTTATGTATTTAGAAAATATATATTAAAAATATCCACAGATTGATGATAGAATTAATCCACTATGTTCAAAGCGGAAGCCTCTTTAATTCCCTTCTTATTTCTTTACTTTTCATCCTCCGTGGTCGCATTTAAGAAACACTTTTAAGAGCAGCACTTTCATCTCCATCCAAAGGTTCGACTGGCTCTGAGGGCCCAGCTGAGAGCCACAGTGACCCTTTCCTTATTTAACCTATAGAGGGCAGCGTCCTAATTAATGAGCCACATGTGGTGAGTGCTACCATGTGTTTCATTTAACTGAATTTTCCAAAACACGATTCCCCTAAAGTGGAAAATGTGTTTAATCACTAGTGTACTAAACACAGTAAATAGCCATTAAACCTACTTTAACAGCTCCCACATGTTTACCGAGTTTATGAGGGGTGTGATTGTGGAGTGTGTGTGTGTGTGTGTGTGTGTGTGTGTGTGTGTGTGTGTGTGTGTGTGTGTGTGTGTCAGAGTGAGATCCACTCCAACTGTTCCCTCTAATTATTGTGTCTATAACATTTCCATGGTTCAGGCAGCGTAATGGCTCTGAGGCTGGTTGGGCAAATAGCCACCTTTCACGCAGACACTGGCATCATCTGCCGGATCAGATGATCTGGACAAGCAAGGTGGACCATATTCCCTTGTTGCCGCTCCCCAGCAGACAAAGCGCTTCCCACTAATCTGCCAGGAGCGACATCACCGCCACAGACCAGCGTCCTTGTTGTCTCTCGCCGCTGTCATCAGCATCATTGTTGCTGGAGAGACGTCTCCGGTGGTACCTGTGGAGCCAGATGATCACATGACTCCAGGCCCCAGACTGACTGGCTCTTCACTAATTTGGCCTGAAAAAAAACGTCCCACCTGCCGATTTGGAAAAAGAGGAAGAAGAATCTAAAACACCTTGGGAAATAAAAAGATGAATTCATTATCTAGACCTGGGCAAAGTGTGGCGCGGGGGCCATATGTGGTCATTTGTCTGTGTTTTTGTGGCCCTCATGAAGTCAGACTAAAACTATACAACTTATAAGTCGACGTTTTTCTGTCATTTGTTTTATGTAGTATTTATAGTAGATAGTATAGTATTTTCAAGACAATTCAAAATCTATTTTCTAATAAACTGCCTTTTTTATCTTGGTCCATAGTTTTATTAAGATTTCCAATAAGATGCATGCAAAATCATGTTTTATAGGGTTCATGCCATATTTACACGCCTTAATATCCTTGCTTCCATTGAATGTTTAACTGTTCATTCCGTCCTTGTGATTTAAGATTTTTTTTGCCCGTCACATCTTGTAGCCATCGCCCCCTTTCCTTTGGCATGACGGTCCCTCACAACAGTCCCAGTTTATAATGTTCCTTTAGGAAATTCAACTGCCCACCTCTGATCTAACACATCAAGTGTGTGTCTCAAGGTTTTGTCATTTAGCTTAGACTTGGATTAGAGCTGCTGGAAGTGGTTGTGTTGGGCTCTGTGTTCATCTACTTTGTGGTCATTGTTTTATAAACTGGCTGACTGGGATGAAAAACAGGGCGCGATGTCGGTGCCAGTGATCTGCAGTCTCAATGGTGTCAGAAGTAGGATGGGCATTCCGTCCTTGTGATTTAAGATTTTTTTTGCCCGTCACATCTTGTAGCCATCGCCCCCTTTCCTTTGGCATGACGGTCCCTCACAACAGTCCCAGTTTATAATGTTCCTTTAGGAAATTCAACTGCCCACCTCTGATCTAACACATCAAGTGTGTGTCTCAAGGTTTTGTCATTTAGCTTAGACTTGGATTAGAGCTGCTGGAAGTGGTTGTGTTGGGCTCTGTGTTCATCTACTTTGTGGTCATTGTTTTATAAACTGGCTGACTGGGATGAAAAACAGGGCGCGATGTCGGTGCCAGTGATCTGTAGTCTCAATGGTGTCAGAAGTAGGATGGGCATCGTGCAGTGTCGGGATGGTGAAGAGCAAAGTCTGTTTGTGAAGACACTTACGAGCCGTATCTTTGGTGCAGAACATCGGAGGTTGCTCTAGGAAAAAGGGGGGTTCCGAGGTTCACCTTAAAAAACTACTAGAGTTAACCCTCTGCCTCTTGCCCTGATACTTCACTGAGACGTGGACGTCTTTAAAATTCCTTCGAAGTGAGTCGAGTCAGTGGGAGTCGATTCCTCCACTCATTCATGAGCGACGTCGCAGCGATCCGATGTTTTCCTCCGCTGCTCCCTGGAGGTCTCTCTCGGCTGCCTTGTAATTTGTGCGGCAAAACTCAACTGTGAAATGTCTAATGTGTGTTTAATGGCTGCTGGTGAAGCAACAATTCAGATAATTGTAGATCATTGAGTTAATTTTAGTCATTTAGAAACCTCCAGCTTTCCTAAGTGTTTTAAGGACGGGGGGGTGACGGAAGAGTGTGAGTGACTGTGAGCGGTGGTTAGCCTCAAGTACAGCCCTGGAGCACTGGGAGGCTTTTACTGGGTCGACCGGTCGTAATGAGGGTGATGATGAGGCTTCGGCGCTGATGACTGTTTTAGTGTCGGCGTTTGTCTGCTGCTTTTTCCCGCACAACCATTCAGCCGGTGATGACACTCCAGCAGGGCGCGCAGCTCTGACCAGAACCAGCCAGTTTATGGCCTGTACGACATGAGAGCGTGATTCCATGTTCTCTGCTAGAACTTGTGTTTCAATTGGATTCACATTCTCAACTACGCTCTTTTATGGCCTTTTTTCAAATATAGACTTTTATGGTTTCACAACAAAATGCTTCAAGATGTGAGCGTTTAGTGCTTCAGGACCCATTGTGACACACGCAGACTTCAGAGGTTGAGTCCTGCCAAACTTGTGTTGCTTTATTGTCTGGAAGATCAGTGGTTCACCACTGGTTTAAAAACATTCTATCGAAACTTCAAATGATGGAAAAATGAGGGGAGTTAAAAGCTATAACAAAATGAAATAATTATCATTGTTATCATTTATTCACTTTTGTTCAAACTGTTTTTTTTTTAATGATTTGAATGGTTGCTAACCGCTAACCATACAACCACACTTGAGGACATGTGGATCCCAGGAAAATCAAGTCAAGTTTCTTTCGAATGTGTATTCTTTGTTTAAATTTGTAGTTTTATGTGTTTCTAAATAGTTCCTGTATTTTAGCCATTGCCACTATTTTGCGTTTTCTGACTCATTGGATGGTACAGTTGCTTAGGTAAGTTTTTTTAAACTGAAATGTTAAGTTTAAATGTTAACTTTAGTTATAAAATTAACTTTCATTTTATTTGTCTTTTTTTTTTCTATCAGAGTGGATACAACCTGCATCAATGTAAAACACTGAAGCCATAAATATAGGGAAATTAAAAAGAAAAATGACTATATATGTATTTTTATAATCTTTTTTCTTCCAAAAGAATTTTTCATTTTGAAATTATCTTTTTTGTTTCATTGTTTGACAGGTCCATTGGCGTTATCCGTAACATTTCTGATGGATTGCTCATTTTCTTACATTTTAGGTTGTTTGTCAGATTCTTTTCTTTCCTGTAATTTGTAAATGTCATGTGTAATTACTGTGATTGGAAATTAATTACACATTTACAATTAAATTGCTATGATATAAGTCATTCACTCAATGCTTTTTAATCGATTTTGTCTTTTTTTGGAAACTTCAATATTGACGTTAAAAACTTTTGGTGTTTTTGTGTATTTCAAGACTTCTTGTTTCCTTTTTTCTGACCAAACGTATTTGTGGGGGAATATATTCGGTGAGATATCTGTGATTTATTTGTGAACATAACGTAAAAACGTTTCCAACAAACCTTTCAGTGTAGGTTGGAGGTGTAGAAGTGTCAGAAGTGACTTGATTTTGGTGGTGTTCAACAGGTTCATCTAGATTTACAAACATACTAAAAATTCCCCATCGATTTCATTTCATCTGAGTCCATCACCTGTCAAGACAGGCACCAGCTGGGAGACTTGACTTTATAAAACACAGCCTACAGTGGAATATCTGAAGTAAATCCACTTTCATGTGATTATGAAGACAAAATGCAGATTAACCAAGGCGTTGAAGATTCTCTCCTTCGGTCTTTCTCATCCCTTCTATGTTCCTTTTCTCTCAGCAGACCTTTGCTCGACATGCGTGGTGGTCAGGGATCCACGTTGCTCATCCAACATCACGTCCTCTTCAGCAACTTTGAGCACCTTGAACATACACACAACATATATTTGTTTTGTGTGTGAGCAAAATGGCTGGTGGTTGTTGGTCCGCAGTAACAAGTAAATGATCTCAGATTCCTGCCAGGACTTTATGTTTTCAATGAGGAGCTGGTTACGATCATTTCTACCATTGTTCGTCTCTAATCTTTTTTTGTCCACATTTTACTCTCAAATGTTCTACTTCATTCCTTTTATGAAAGAATAAAACACATTATTGTAACAATTCTAAGATATGAAAAAAAATCTTAATTTCTAAGTTCATAAAAGAGAACAAAAAAGGAAGCTACTGAAAATACTAATAAGTATTTTTTTTGTCAAATATTTCACTTTAATAAAATGATTGCAGGACTTTTTCAGTTGTGCCAATGTGAAAAAATAATTTCAGAAAATGTATTTTTAAAAATGCATAAACATAGACTCACAAAATAAAATTAAAAGAGAAAAGTCTTGTCTAACAAGTAATACTAAAAACAAACAAACAAAATACTTTCAAAATATGAGCTCTCAAAATGCGAGGGGGAAAAAAAACAATAGGTCCAGGCCTGTTGAACAATACAAACAAAATGAAATTTTGAAAGACATGAAACGAAAGGTTTTGAAAACCTTTTGAAAACCCCTGTAAGTGGCTCTGCCTGGCCTGCACTTGAAAATCATCCCTGGTCTTCAAAGAACAGGAGCGGGCCCAACATTAGAAGATGTCCACACACTTTATCCATCACGTCTCACTTATGGCGCTCGGAGTTGTGGCACGTCTGATCTGAGCTGCGGTTTCAGGGAGACCAGCACGACATTTCCAGAACGGCTCAACATCTCCAGACCTCGTGCCTCTTACTATTTTTCATCCCAATCTACAAGACTGTTTCCAGGAAGACTTACCCGACTTTTGTTTAAATGCAAGCGCTTATGACCATTTACTGTGCAAAAGAACAGAGGACAGTCAAAGCCGATTGCATGATCATGAAGGTTTCACACAAATAATAATATGAAATAAAGCAGGTATGCAACATCAAAAGAGAGAAACATTTTATTCACTAAAATAAAGTGTATGACATCTTCTACTGAGACTTAACTGCATTATGATCTCTCATGCTTGTGTTAATAATCCATCGTGAGACTTTCATATAAAGTGGAACCAAGACAAGCTGCGGTCCCCGCTGACTGACAGCACCCCTCCTTTGTTGTGATTGGTCAAAGGTGGAAAGTTGAAAGTTCAACATACGTCAGACACACATCACAGCGCAACACAAAGCGAGAGACGAAAAGTGGAACGCAGTTGTTGGAAGCTCATCTGCGTTGAAAAGGATCCGTTTTTTCTCTTTTTAAAATAAAATGCGTTGACACAACCGTTTCATGACGGCAAAATCTGTTTGTCTCAATTTAAGCTTCTCAAGAGGCAAAAAACACATGAAAAGTTTTCACTGAAATGCAACATGCATGTATCCAAGCCTACAAGCCTAATACCAGAAAAATTTGGTTTGCAAAATATGGATCCTTTGTATAAAAATGATGGGAACGATATTGTGAAATGAAAATGTCAAAACATGTTTTAAATTAGATCATGACATGTTGTGTAATAAAGAGATCAGTTAAGTGTTATAACATCCAACAACAAATCCAGATGAATCAGTAGGATTTGCTCAAATGCACTACAGTAGAATAAAACATCATAAATGTAAAATTGGCAAACCCTGGCGCACTGCTACAGGGTTCGAGGTAAAGTAAAAAAAAATAAAAATTTTATCATTTGATTTAAATAGGAGCTTTGTTATGTTTTTGTTTAAAAATAAATAATAAATTGGATAACAATTGCATCATGTTCTGAATAAAATAAAATAAAATGATAGGACTCGTGTAATGTTAATATTATTGAATCAAAAGTAAATATAGCATGACTGATAGAAATCCAACATGGATCAGAACATGTCGAAGAATGAATTTGTTTAACAAAAAAGATCAGATCACCTTTTATAACGTAATTCGCTCACTCATGACCCCGGCACCGTTGGATATCAGATAAAAACAGATATCAATAAGGTTCCTTTCAACCATTTTTCTTTGGCCCAGAAATGAACTTACTGTCATATCTCACGCTGAAACACACCATTCCTCCATGTGCGTGTTTACTTTCACCGGCAGAGTGAACTGGAGGAGGTCGAGGCCTGGAGAGATGTTTAGATTTTATTTCACGGTGAGAAAGTAAAATAACAATAACAACAAGATAAGCAATGAAAATCGATTTGTTTGAAAATCATATATTTGGCAAAAATAATTTCCAAAAATGGTATAAAATTTTAAACAAATGCGCCAGACTTTTTTAAGGCATGAAAACAAAGAAGATCCACAAACATTTTTCTGTCTTTATTTTCAGTTGATTTTGGGGTATAAACAATTGAGGGAAGAATTCTTGTTAGTACAAATGTTTGTTTGCATAAACGGTCCCAGAGAGGTTTTGGCGTCTACCCCTCTTGGCACCATCCAAATAAATTTTGGTCCAAATGCTCCGAAATGTCATGAACAGAAATGGCCGCTTTTTCATGTCGGCGGCGCTGGGGTATCAGTGACATGAGGGTGGGGTCACGTGAAGGGAAACGTCGGACTTGTGCTGCCACATATGGATCCAATAGTGAGGCAGATAACCAGCAGACGCACTGGAGCCATCCCTCAACAGACAGGAAGTGTTTAGCATCTCTGCTCCGCTGGACATTATATGCTTGTGTGTGTGTGTGTGTGTGTGTGTTTGTGTGTGTACAGTGTTCGCGTCTGTAGGCGCAGCGCTCGCATGACTCCGATCTGAGCGCCCGAGGCCTGTTTACGTTAAGTTACATTAGTTTAAATGAGTTTATGGCTGTTTATGTCGACTTGTTTACATAATCCGGGTCCTTTTGTCGAGACCACATTTAAGAGGAAGTGGGTTCTTTTGTACTTGAAATATGAAACAGAGACAAAAGGTCTAACAGGGCGATAGCATCTCGGACACGGACGAGACTCTTGATGCTTGTCACCATTCATCTGCTGCCCCACTCTTTCAACTGCTCGCGGTGAATTATGAAATTATTATAGTCTAAAAAGCTTGTAATGATCATGTAATAAATCTTTATTATTTCGTTATTAGTCCCACAGTCTTCAGTACTGACACAAAATAATTAACTAAAATATAATTTTATGATGATTCCTTACTAACTGATAGTGGATTATGTAACACAGTGATTTAGATTAGGTGAAATCTCTGTAGCTCAGCCTTTCCTCATCAGGCAGTAAAACAAATGAGGACTCATTGTAGTTACAGCAAACCACAGAAATGTTGCGTTTTCTCACTCTATTATAAACAAATCATAGCTGCTGACTAAGGATAAAGGCCGCACCTTGCTGCTGCTGCAGGCGCTTCACAACCCAGGAGTCTTTGTTCTTGCGATGGGTCAAAGGTCGAGAGACTGTAATGCATTTATTGCAGGAACTTTGAACCGTGCAGCCAAAACACATTTCAGACCGGAGCCGAAGCTGACTGGAGGCACCATGTTCAGGTAAGGCTCCGTCTCTCTTCATATTTAAAGTTCTGTGATTTCCACGGTGACTTCCGGACCCCAGACACTGAGCCGACCCTTCACTTACAGGCTTTCTGTGTTGGTGTTTGTCTCGCTGATATTCGGCATTGCGGCAAAGCCACATAAACCCTGGGTATGTACATATTACACCGATAATCCTCCTGGGCTTCCAGTGGCGTGATAAATGCTTCCTGAGCAATATGAAGTGGAGAAACGCTGCCTGTCTGGTCTGTGACTGCTGTCATGTAATACCTGCTCTCTCTTCTCAGAACAAAATAACAGATCAAACATTCCAGGACACGCTTATGTAAGTTGTAATTTCCTATGAAAGTGGGTAATCTTCTCGCGGGCCGAGGAAATGCAGACTGAGAGCGCTTGATATTCATTCCAGGTCGGTGGATACAAAAGGGAAGTTGGAGGGAAAGGACCTGAAGGAGGAAGTGAACCCTCCAGAGGACATGGATGAGACGACAGACGACATTGACCCCCGCATGCTCATATGGAAGAACAACCAGGAAACGCACAGCCAGAAGGCGGAAGAGGACTTGGAGGATCGGCATCATCTCTCTGCAGCTGATCCGTTGAAGGTTGAGAACCTGGAGGCAGCTGACATCCAACCCGAGCCCTCAGAGTCTGAAGACCCCACTCCAGAGGACTTGGTCAGAGCCTGGGAGATAGCAGCCAAATATCTGGCTCCACTCTGGCTGGAAAACCCGCAGGGGCAGCCCGACTCAGAGCAGGACGCAGCGTCCGACCCCGTCTTCCAGAGCAGGCTTCACCACCAGCCAGAAGAGGACTTGGACCACCTGTTTCACCCCAACGTCGCTCCGCCCCTCCCTGTCCAGGTGGAGGCCAGGACTGATGTTGAGATTCAGTCTCCACGGAAACACATGGAACCAGAGGAGGATCTGGACCACATGCACCACTTGTGATGGAGCTACAGCAACATCACTGATGGATGAAGAAAATGAATCATTTGCTGCTCTATAAGATAGAAATGAATCGAGATGAAGTACAGCAATAATTTAACCTTTTGACCTGTGATAATAATCATATCATACCTTTTTGTGTATGTTTGTGTATTAAAATATTTGATTTTTAATATCAGTGTTTTTGTCTTCAGGGGGAATATATATATGTATATATATATATATATATATATATAATATATTACAGATTAAAAAAATCTGTAATGTTCATAAGTACATTTCAGTTGTACAATACTTAGATTGTGATCTATAGATCTCTGTTTTTTTTAGCATGAATTAAAATTAAATTAAATAAAAAAAATAAAAACTTTTCTTTTACACTTCAAGTTTCAAGTACGTATCTTAAACATGAAAAAAGTACTTTAAATCTTGTCACAGTGAAGAAGGAGCTGGGTCTAAAGGCAGAGCTCTTGAGTTGACCTCTTGATCCCTGATCCTACTCGCCCAGGGTGAGAGCTTGAGAAGCTTGCTGAGGTCGCCAGACATCTTGTCAGGATACCGCCAGGAGTCAGGTCTTCTTGGCATGTCCAAATGAGGAGGCTCTGGTGCGAAAGACTCAGTCTTGCATCAGAGGAGCAGGAAAAGTTTTGTGAAGAGGGATGTCTTCACTTTGGCTGTTGCCCCAGCGACACAACCACACCATGAGATGGACAGCAACTAAGCAGGTAGATAACCCCTTTTTAACCATCTTCACTCATACAGATTTTCAAACTATTTCTTCAAATCACATACTCCTGGAGAACCATGTTTAATGTTCGAAAGTGGCATGACTGAAGAGGTTTATTCAGGCTCAAAGTATCATGTATACAGTGACAGAACGAATTTGTAGACAACATATGAGTCTGACAGTTGTAGTTCCCCACACAGCCTCTTGGCAAAGACTGATTATATATATATATATATATATATATATATATATATATATATGGTCCCGTGTGTTTCACTGTAGAAGTTCGTCTGGGACGACTCCCTTCTTCAGGATCAGGTTACCATACAGAGCAGTTTCCCTACATCGTGGGTAACAAATGTGTTATAAAAAAGAGAGGAAAAAAAACAGATAAAATTACTCCAAACAAACACAGACCTGCATCTTGTCATTAGCGGTACTCACTCACCCAGTAGCCACGACTGCGTAGGCTTTCTTGGCTCGCTCATAGAACGCAAATCTCTCCATCTTCTCAAGGGGAGCCTGAATGTGCAGCAACAGAAATTAGATCGACTTCTTTTAAATACACTTTAAAAACCGCTCACATGTATTCCAGCCTCCTGGCTGAGGCAAGTTTCGTAGTCACGCCACACAGACACGTTTAAACCTTTCTCCTTGTCACTGTCAACCAGATCCATCACTGCTGCCTGCGTGAGGTGACATCACACGTGACGTCAAATGGAAAGAAGAAAGTGGCGATCGATCAGAGTCAGTACCGGCGCGGTGACATAGGTGTCGAGCGGCAGCAGTTGAAGAACAGCTGGTAACAGCTGCGGGATTCGTAAACCTAGAAGACCAATACAAAATAAGGGGGCGGTTGCCCATTCAACGTTACGTCACAACTGCAGGCAAGTTAGTCTTTTGCACAGCTACAACACGCTGGATTTAACTTCGTACCATCAGCTCTGATCTCTTTAGGGCCACAGCTACAGACGGAAGACGCTGGGAAGTTTGCATCTGCAAGAACTTCGAAAGGAAAGAATCAGCGAGTTGGTAACTTCAGATTAGTACCTGGCTGCGTACCTGGCTAGCTTAGCCCCAAGATGCTAAATCAACAAACGCAGCTGCATCGGGTTCCCTCACAATTGACAAAGTTTACACTTGAAATCGAACCTATTTCGTCTCCGTGGCCCATTTTGGCAAGAGCGTAGAGCAGCTCGGGTGACAGAATCGAGGGGATCCCCTTCAGGACAACCATGGTTGCGGGTACAGCGAAGATAGAAAAACTCACCTCTGTGTACTTCCGCATTTTTCTAGTCGCTCACGCGTTCACGTTACAGACACTTCATGAATAAAAAAAATATGTAATATAGTATTTTCTTTTTATCAGAATCAGAATAGAATTTCACCAACTAGGAAAGTGCTTCGAAATAAAGTGCTGTTAATAAAAAAATAAATAAATAAATAAATAAAATAACAAAGGCTGATCACACATTTAACAGTCTGATGGCTGAGGGGAAGAAGCTGTTCCTGTGACTGGATGGACCGTAGCCTCCTGCCAGAGGCATGAACGATGGATTAAAAAGCGTCCACGTCTATTTTAAGGTAAAATTTCATACATCCGTGCATTGATGTATTAGCACCGTGTACAGTTTTGTTTTTGTTTTCAAGGAGTTTGATTGTCTCTTGAAAATATAATGAATAAAATAAACAAAAGACCAGGCAAAAGACAAGCAAGGAGTTGCACAGTTCATTAGCTTTGTAGAATTATTAGAATATAGATGTGCACAGAGTGACAATGGCCATTGTAAAATATAATTTACTTCTTCCCGTCATAATGTACACTGTGGGTCAGAGTGTTGGCCATTTCAGTTTGTTTGCGACTGACAGGCTTCGACAACACTTGAGGAGGCCTTGCAGGAGTTTGGTTGTGATCTGGACTCTGCAGGCCCACTGGAGCCAGGCCTGTCTACTCACTGAAAGCCTCTTTCACTCTCCCCCTGGACTCATGCTGCTCTCTCTTTATTCTGGCTTCTTTAAATGAGTTTATCACGCTATGAGGGTCTGCACCACAAGAATGTACCGTTTTGCCCCTTTTGTCCCAGAGCGGAGCTTCAATTAAAGTCTACATTTATTATTTTGACCTTTGGGAAGCCTCAGAGAGGAGCTCTTTTGGGGCTCAGCGCAGACTTTTGTGCACCCAGCGGCGAGAGGAGACACTTTTTTTTTCTTCTTCTCTTCTTCTTTTTCAAGTTTTCTCCCAGGGGTCGGACTAGAAAGCGAGCTCAGGGGGAATATTGAATGGAAATAAAAATCAATTAGGCCATGGCCTCGTGGAGATATGGGGTGCTGGCGTGTGAAGATCACAGAGAAAAAAAGGTGCCGGCCTTGGACTGGAGTGGCCAAAGAAAGAGTCAGCTAACTAAATTTGTTCTGGTGCTAGCTTTGATGTTCAGGTCGGACCTTAAGGGTTCGCGGGGTATTTTCTGGCCGATAAATGCCCCAAATACAGCCAGTCTGTAATGTGCTGGATTTTAATAATCTGATACATTTCCCCACTGATATCTAAGGAGGGAAACTTTTAAACAACAGATTTCAGTCTAAAAATAATAAATAATGAATTTCATTCAAAACAGTGTACGCACTTAATTATATCTGCATTGAGAAACATTTACTTTCGGTTGTTTCAGTTAAAGCAGGGATAAGTGGGTCAGAGATTCCCCACAACTGAAGATTGTGTGCTTCTACGTAGTGAAAATTGCAATGTACAACCCCTGCCAAGCCCTTGATCACCCCATGACACAGTCATAAATGCCACAGAGTGATGGAGGACTGAGGCCTGGACCAGTGACCCACATTCTCTTGGATGGGCGGATGAGCCTGTGCGGGACACAGATATGGACCTATATAATGAAGGCAGGCCATAACTTCTACAACACACCTTCATAAAGTAGTAGAACTTTGATCCATTTCACACCTTAACCAAGTTCTGGGTCTGACCCAGAGGGAATTAAATTTGGTTAGTAGAGCACAACTAAGCCTTGACTTACCTGAAGCTCGGGATCGTAATCTGCAGGGTGAGGAACCACAACAGAACAGTTCCAGTGGAGTCAAATCAGTTAGTTTTGGGGGTCAAATGTTGAACTTCCATAACAGGGGAACGAGTTTGTACTGATCCAATTGGTCACTCAGTTTAAGGGTAATCGATGATTTTAAATCATTTATCACAAACACAACTTTCCGTGGCAACAGGTTTTTCACACGATTTGATAGCTCGTGGACTCCATCTAGCGGTGAGATGTAGGAACCAAAGGCCGAACCAACCAAAGCCTCAGAAGCGATTGAAAGCCAAGCCAGTTTGTTTGCTCAAGCACGGGTATTTATTAGTGTGGTTTTACAGACTACATTCCCATGGCTCAATAAGCACTAAAATTATTCCGAATACATAAACATGATGTCACCAACATTAGACCTTGACCATGATAAAGAGTTAAGTCAGACTCATTGAAGGTTCACACGTATATCTAGAGGAAATCCCCTTCTTCAGAATCCTTTCAGCGCCTGGTGTCTAGAAAAAGGCATGTTTGTGAGTTTGCTCAGACCATGACGTATCGGTATTCCAAAAAGTTTCAGAAACATTCAACCGCTCTTTTTAATGGTCCTGGAAATTTGCTTTTCTCTTCTCCACAAATGCAGTCATGCCTTCTTTGCGATCATCCTAAAATGAAAAATAAATAAATGTTACAAGAGTCACACTTTCATTACAGGTGAAAAATCACAACTTTTGTTCCCCTCATCGTCACTTGTTTTGAACCCTACACATAAAAATAATGCAAATATAGAAAACAATTCTGCTCACTGTGGCAAAGGTTGCATGGAATAATCTCCTCTCGAAGCGGTTGCCTTCCGCCAGAGACAGCTCAAAAGCTGCAAATACACCAGAGCCAGTCAGGTGATGATATTTACAAAGGAAGAGCATGACGTTCACTCACAGGCATTAATGGCCTCCTTAGCCATAGCAGACACGATTTTAGAATGAGCAGCGATTTTCTCTCCACACTTCACAGCCTCACTGACCACCTGGTCCACCGGGCAAACCTTACTCACGAGCCCTGAAGGGGGAAAACAAACGTCAGAGCTATGTTAGGCACCATCTCCAGACACAGATAGGACAGGATGTACCAGACTGTTTGGCTTCTTGTGCATTGATTCTGTCTCCGGTGAGCACCATCTCCATGGCGAGAGACTTCCCAACAGCACGGGTGAGTCGCTGGGTTCCACCAGAACCTGCACATGGGAACTTGTCAATGAAGTACCTTGAATCTTGGAAACAGAAAGGTAGAGTTACCAGGAATGGTTCCCAGTAAGATTTCTGGTTGGCCAAACTGAGCCTTCTCTCCAGCATAGATGATGTCACACATCATGGCCAGCTCACAGCCGCCTCCCAGCTGAGAAAGAAGCAGACGTGGTATGGTCCAGGTTCCTCACAGACACAAAGATGAAGCCGTAGATCTGACGGCTGGGAATGACATGCACTCTGATCGACAATGGATCACTCACAGCAAATCCATTGACAGCTGCAATCACAGGCTTCTTCACGGTGGACACTCTGCTCCAGTGAGCCAGGAAGTTGGCCCCAAAGCACTCCTGGAAGGTTCGGTTCTGCATCTCCTTGATGTCTGCTCCAGCTGGAAGCAATAGACGTTGAGCAAAAAAATAATAATACTAACAAGTTTTCTTTCTCTCTCACCTGCAAACGCCTTCTCACTGCCAGTGATGACGATGGCGCCCACGTCACCATCGCTCTCAAAGCTGTCAAGGGCTAGGCCCATTTCCTTCATCAGCCCGTCGCACAGAGCGTTCAGAGCCTTCGGTCTGTTCAGCTGGATGAAACCAACATTCTTCTTCTCGCCGCGTTTCTCCACCACGATGTATTCATACTGAGCTGCTGAGAAGGGACTACAAGTCAGTGAATAACCCTTCACCTGAACAGGCAGGTGAGAGGTCACCTGAGTGAGTTGATCATTCAACAGACACAATCATTCTGAGGTCATTACACTGGAAATAACCTGAAGTGGGAACATGAAAACACATTTTACTGCTCTGTAAGATTTGATAAATACTTTAGTTTCTAATTCCCATTCAAAGATAAAAAAATATTCGATGACATTTAATAAAATCTAGGAAAGTGAGCTAGTTCGTAAGATACGTTTTGATGGGGCGTGTGTTTAAGGTGTACATTGGTCCACATGACAGCCACGAATAATATAGAACGGAGGTCGTTAAACCCACTTCCTACTGCATTTCGGATAAGCTGAACCCCCGAATGTCGCCACCGTAACCTTCAATTCGGTTCCAGAAGGTTGAGCGATATTATGAGCACGAATTAAAGCAGCGTCAACAAGCTCTACGTAATACTAACCATGGCTCCAAACAATTCCGCGTTGTTATTTTACATATGTTTAGGTTCCAACGCGTATCACTTTGAAGCACGAACTGAGAAACGAAAGGACTTTAAACCTTGTTTTGAAGTGGGATTCGTCAAAACTTCAGAGCGACAGTGAACGCACCAGCACGTTTTTGACATTGTGCAGCAAACATCATGGCCGATTGAAACACGCACCGGAGCTGCAGAGGCGGGCGGAGGACAGGAGCCCGGGAGCTGATCTGGTGTGTCTGAAGAGCAAAGCCGCGCTTCTGCAGAGGAGAGACATGTCTGGAGCTCCACGTACCAGAGAACTTCGAACAAGAGACCACTGGAGTAGCTGCTGACAGCTTCCCGTTCACCTTTCTTCTTTTATTACTCCCCTTGTTGTGCGACTTCATGTCCACACCGCCACCTGGTGTCTGAAGGGGGCAGCGCGTTGACTAAAAAGGCGCATTCACATTTTAGGCTTTATTTTTTTCCTTCACAATCGATTATTTTCAAGGATAAATGTGGGTAGAGTTTACTCCAGTACACCAATTTGATTAATTATTCTGCGAAAAATATGAAAAACAAACTCTAGCTTCATGCAGGAAATAATAACCAACAGAGATTTCAACCGAGCCATATTTTCTTTCTGTTTTTACCGGACAATTTTGGAGGTCTAAATCATTCGCACTCTAAAAAGCAAATATAAATTAAGATCTGCAAACGTCATGTGGAAGATTAAAACTGATTTCCACAGTCGATGATTGTATAAAATAAATGCAAATAAATTGGTTTGATTTATTTTTACCTCACATGTTTTGTGGTCGTCAACGTGAACGCGCCGCACACTCCCGCTGGTTCCCACGTGAACGCGCCTCCGTCGGCCGTGACGATCGTCTGCATCTCTCTCCTCCGTGGCTGAACAAAACCTTAAATCACACCGAAATAAGGTAAGATGCCCCTGAATAAAAGCCTTAAAGCTTTTATCGGCTGCCATGTTTCGTGTCGATCGAAGACGACGGTGTGTGAAGCTGCTCATGCGAACATGTATTATTAAAACCATTCTAGACTAAACAATCCGACTGGTTATTTTGCTACTTACACGTATATAAAGAGGTGAATCCGATGGTTAATTCAGTCTGTTCATCGCTTCGATCTATGTAGCCCATTACCGCCGGAGCGGAAGGTTATTGGCATTTTACAAAGGCCTGGACTCTACAGCACAGTTCTGTCATCTGCTCGAACCATTCAGCTGGAACGATCTGAGCTCCATCCTCCATTTGCAGGTTTTTACTTGACGAATTTCAGTAGTAGGGTATTGTAATAAAAGAGCTGACGTGATGCTTGCTTCTTTAACTTGACAGAGCGCTGTGTTGATGAATCTAACAGCTCCAAAGACACTACTGTTTTCCAGTAACACGTGCTATTACATTGATCACATTATCGAATAACGGTTCTGCAGACGTGTAAACGTAGTTCAAACTGGAATGTACTTCATGAACGCACCTCCAGGCGGAGATGGCGCCCCCTCCTGGCTCACTCTAACCCTTGCATTATTCTGTTCCAGCTAGTTGAGAGATGAACCAGGTGATCGCAACCTGCTGGAGCTGCCTCCTCCTCTCTGCCTTCCTGTGTGAGCCCGTGTTCGGTAAAGGAGGCCGTGGAGGGTCCAGAGGTTCATCTCGCGGTTCTGCCCGCAGCTCCTCCGCAGGAAGCCACAGGGGAGCAGGACCCTATGGAGGAACCCGCTCCAGGTTCCGAGTTGCTGGACGGACGTCTCCAGTCCGGGTCGCAGGAGCTGCAGCGGCGGGAGCCGCCGTGGCCTTGAGCGCGGACAAGTGGTACGCCTCCGCTTACCGTCGTAGCAACGCGGACAGCTCTGAAGAAGACCTGGACTACTTCAACAGGACCAATTACTTTGATGCTCTCATGTCTGGAGCCCACCAGTCTGGGTTGACCATCTACCAGCTACTGTCTGCCTCCATTGCAACTTGGCTCCCAACATGCGGACTCTTCTCAGACAGCCTGCTCTAGATCTGTCCAACGTTCGGGTCAGGTCTTGGTCCTGGCTATGAAGCTGAGGTGGCTGAGCTCCAGTCGTGAATTGTGAACAGTAACATGTGAAATATATAAATATATATGTATATATATATAGGTCACTTCACTGTTTTTGCACCAGCACCTGCATCATTCCAAATTTTCTATGAATCAGATCCGAGCGGTTAAACTGATGTGTGTGATGCTGAAGTCATGTATGATGGTGGAGCCTTCTGCAGCTCTGGTCTGGATGTTAATCCACAAACTGCTGTCCTTCAAAGTGTTCAACCAACCGGGAGTCACCAAACTGCCATGACACCAATGATTTATAGAGTTTTCTATGCACCGCCCATGAAGGGTGGCGTTGGTGCTTTGGAAAAAAAAAACAAATGAAGTTACTACTCTGTTTTTTAGTTCACCTCACGGCTCCGCCACATCTGGCCATTGCTGCACACCAAGCTTTGACTAAGACAGCACAAATCCATTCCAACTTTCCTTCAGGCCTGTGTGGCTCCTGTGCTGCTCTGTCAGATTGAGGTCAAGATCGTTTCCCACCCACTACCGCTACTCCTATAAGTCGCACATTGTCTTGTTGTTATTTGAGTTGTGGTGATGGAACTTGGTCTCCTCCCAAGATCACATCCCTCAGTCCTCCTGTTATCCACTATCATTCAAGTCCACTGACACCTGGACCTACCACCTTTCAACGTGCTCAGGATGTACAATAAGGAAAGCACCCTCATTGTTCATGGAGGTCCATACTGCACTGCAGCAGTTGAAGCGACATTAGCTGAGAGGCGAACAGAAGAGCAGTGAAATGCCACAAACCTGCACATGAGATTGTCTATCAATCAGATGTGTTTGTTACAACCCATACCTGTCACTTTCTTAAAACACTTTGAAACCTGCTCCATGAAGGAGACGTGCGAGTGTGTGCGTGTGTGTGTGTGTGTGTGTGTGAAGGAATCACTTGCCAACAAGCTGCTGCTCGCTGCTTCACTCACCACGCAGCTGATTCTCAGGAGCGACAGACTGTTCCTTCCTTTTTGTACATATTTGTTATGACCGCCTTTACAATGATGAATTTGATTTATAAACGGACTCACTGTCGGCCAAATTTCCTATTCAGTAAAAGCAAGGGGAAAGTACCCGCATGAAGATGTGTCTCTTTTTGATGCTCACTGAGAAAAAAGTGGTACTATGAAGAAATGTTACATATGCAAATATGAATAAGCTAAATAATTACCAATATTTTTTCCCATGATGTAGTTCATATTACGTTTTCAAACTTTCAGATATAACACTTAGGAATGTCCTATAATACATGAATTACAGAATTATAGCACTTTTTGGGAAGCTGTTCTGAATAGCAACAGGTTATGCTTAATATGTTTATAGTTTAGTTATAAACGTTTTTCCAACTAAAAGCCTTGACTAGTGTCTCAAAATAGCTTCACCTTCATCTCAAATAGATTTTTATCTTTGAGATCACAAGGTGTTTGCGGCTGACGATGGTGAAAAGGAGGCCGGAACAGCTGCTATTTTTATTACGCTATCATTAAGGATCTGTCAGTAAGAAGCACAACTCATAATATTCCATAAAGCACTGCAACGGTTGTAGATGAAGACTTGTATTTACATATTTCATTTGAATAAAAAGTCATTTGTAACATGAGGAGCAGATCAACGCCTACATTGCGATTCTGAGTCTTCAGTCCAGCATGACTTGTCCCAGCTCTCCTCTCCTGAAGGCACGAATGAAGTCGTACGCTGCGGCTGTGTAGTTTGGAACAGTGATGGTGATGTCGCCTGAAAGAGACCAGGGCAGCCTCAGTTTTTTTGGTAAATTTACAGAACATAAGTCCAGTATTGTAATAGGTGTTCTGACATCCTCTCCTCGCTCGCACGATTCACACTTTATGAGACATTTTACACAACATTACACAAGCTAGAAGTCAACACAACAAGTTCAACTTACCCACTCCGGTGATGGCTTTAACCCGTTGGGTCTTCTTGAGTTTCACTGCGATGCGTTTGAGGACATGCTGGATGTTGTCACTAGGCTCCTCCAGGTTGTACTTCTCTACATAACTGCACAAGCAAACACGTGCTGATGGTGATTTTACAAAAGGCAAGAAGCACTATGTTTATTGTAGTACCCAAACTGTTCCAGCCGGTTCAGTGAGAAGAGCAAATAGTCTGCAATAATGTCCTCGCCCACTAGATGGTCCAATATCGTCCCTGGAGGTGGACAGCTCAGGTTCATTGATAGTATGAGAATTTGCTGCTCTAACATGAATTGCACTGACCACACAATGCCAACTTCATGCCAGTCTCCACGCTCTCAATATTCGGGGGCAAGACCCCGGGAGTGTCCAGCAGGTGGATGATCGGTCGTTCACAGACCTTTTAAAATGAACAAATAGATGGGAGTCTCCTTGAGTACATATATATCTTTTATTTATTTATTTATAAATGCTCCCTTTACCTGGATTTTAGTCAGCACAGCTCTGGTGATACCAGGCTCAGCTCCCACACGAGAGGCTCGACCTGGAATGATCCACTGAGTTAATATTTAACTATGCTAAGCCTAGACTACAATCATATAGTCCATTAAAAAAAATAAAAATTATTACCTCTTTTCAGGTTTGTTCTTCGTAATGAGTTGATGAAAGAGGATTTCCCCACGTTGGGCACTCCGATGACCATCAGGCAGTAGTCAAACGTCTTATATGCATCAGAGTATTTGCACAGAGATGAGTACCATTGAAATGTAATTCATCAATTGTCTTCAGATTAGCTGAACAGTGAGTGAGATAACATTTATCTCCACAAGTTACGCAACCTGAACCCAAGCACCAAGTCGTAAAACTTTCCAGAGGCTTAAATGTAAATGTTGTTCTGACCTCTGATCTGTTGAATCGCATGCTGTTCTCAATAACTTGCAACACCATCGGCACCACCTGTAAAAAGTACATGTTTATCTCTTTTATTTTAAATTCAGACATTTCACACAGACCAATGGTGAAGAGGAAGAACTTTCACCTTTGTGACATTTTCATCTCTTTGCTTCAGACAGTCTGTAAAAATCACATTCTTCACTCCATTTCTCTGAAGATTCTTCAGGATTTTCTGAAGGAGTCAGGAGAAAATGAATGTATGCAGAAGTGAATTTCAGTACTATGGGTTAGAGGCTCCACACAATCGAAGCTCACCTGCTTCCCTGACAGATCTGCGAGGTCCATCTTGTTCAAAATGAGAATGTGCGGTTTGACATTTAGAGTTTCCTGGAACACAGGGTTTCTTCCAGAGAAAGGAATGTGCTTGCAGCTCAAGACAATGAACAGTTGCACGTGAAACAATATATCAACACAAGGAATATTCTTTATGAAACAGCAGATCTAAAGGTTTTTGCAAAATACACAGATGTGTAACTGTCTCTCCTTTGCAGCCATAACTACACGGTGTAGGAAAGCACATCAAAGTGCTGCTAAAACGTTCTAATGACTGGGGCAAGCAATGAATGGTTAGTGAGCTCACATCACAGTTGGACACTATCTTTACAACCACCTTTATCACTACCAGTCCTGGATTGCCTCTGAATTCCAGTATGCAGCTCCAATGTTGAATACTTTTATACTAACGTTGTACTCATTACATTGTTAAAGTTGTGACACGTTTAGTGGCTTCAATGCCGACGATTATATAACAGATATGTGGTAATGGAACTGATAACATCCATCAAAATAAAAGGATATTCTGGCGTCATGTATTTCTATGACACAGTCCACACTTTTCAAACTGGCACGCATTTGCTTTAATCCTGCAAACAGGAAACATACACACAAAACAGGACGTAGAAGAGCATTAGCTTTGATATCTGTTTTGTATGAGGTGGGTGTATAGGTGTCACCTTTAGCCATGTGTCCGGGGAACCAGTGAGCAACATCCCGTTCGCCGAAGTCAAAGAACGGCCTGAAGTTTGAACTGAGCAGCGACCGAAACAGTCTCATCGCTGCGATTTATTATTTTTCAAATAATTACCCTTCAATAAATGCATGCGAAAATGTTAAGCTAGGAGTCAGAGACGACCAAAAAGTATGTTGTGTGCATTCTTATTTATGTTCCGACTTCGCACCGCTGCCAAGGCACTTAGTTCCGCGGGATTTTTTCCGTGATCCTCTGAGAAAGGTAGAGCTTTGTCTAAAATTCTAATCCAAATACAGGCAAGTAAATAATATCCACATTACGCAGCGTTGTCAATCAATTTAATCAAATGAATTTATTCATTCTTATTCACATTAATCAAGATTTAAAAAAAAAAAAGAAATGAACAAGATGCATGGTGGCATCACAACTGTATTAGGAGCAAACAGCAGCAGAATAAAAGAAGCTCTATTGTCAGATGGCCCACATCATTGACCAGGACCAGGCACCTGGTGGCGTCTGTTCATGACAAGGGCCACCCGTGTTTGAATCTTCAGTTCACTGTAAATGCTTGATTCTTGAAAATGAATGAATAGACAAACCCAGATCAGATTGCAAAATTATATCAACATTTATTGAACAGTGCAAACATCAGGATAAGGTTTATTATTGATCAAAAAATTCAAATTTATTAGCTTATTTACAATTCAGTAAAAGTACCTGAGATTTCATCCGCATGTAAAAATGAATTATACATCATTAGTTGCTTATTATTTAGACATAATCAATCTGGGAAAATTTACACTGATAAATGTATGTATTGCTACCATGACTGGATGGTTAAAAACAGATGTGGTAATAATATACTTCCAAGTTTTCTTCATGAAATGCAAGAATATCTCATTTATGATCAGACAGAATTGCCTTGTTCAGAGGATCATTGTGGATTCAGAGCTTCGATTTTGAAGGCTGAGGTGGCAGCTTGGCGGAGTAGTGAGTGATGAGCCTGTCAGCTTCTCTCCAGCCGGTGAGCAGCGCTCCATGGACGGTGGAGAAGTAGCAGGGATGAGTTGCCTCCCCAGCAAACAGAACCTGCAAAGGCTGGAATGATATAATTCAGTGTTGAGTTTTTACAGCAACGTTGACATGACCGATGATGTCAGTACTTGTGATGGTGATTTCTTCGTCGGCAGAGGTTCCATCATGTTCTCCAGGTCCTGATCAGAAGAGCCTACACCAGGGTAAGTGTAGGACCCACAAGTCCATGGGTCATTGTACCACTGAGATCGCAGGACTCTTCTTGGAGTGATAGTTGGGTTTCCTACAATAAACCAAAGACACCTTTAGTGCAGCGTTTTTTAACCTGGGTGTGTGCACTGGGAAAATTATCCAATTTCACCTCATTTGTCTGGAGATAGAGGTGGGCAACATGGTGAATTTAAATCGAGCAACCAAGGTAAGGAGATCACATGGATTCGCTGACGTTTTTTCTATCCACTCTACTGTAGCGCTACAGTGTGTTGATGCGCTGATCTGTCCATCAGTCAAAGCAGCGCTGCTGTGGTGCGTGGCGCTCCTCTTCCCTCACACTCACAGCGAAGAAGTTGTTCACATGTGCGACTTCCAGCTGTTTTTAAACCTGATGCGCCTCAAACTTGACCACACACTTTCACGACAGAACGATGGAGGGAGGGAGGGATCCTTGTTGGACTCACGAGACTGTCTGCACCGCAGAACTAATAGAGCTAACGGCTAACATGGCGTCTCACTTCAAAACTATTGATACTCATGGACTGTCAAAGTTTGCTTTGTGGTTTAAAAGTTGGAGAAAAAAAATACTGCCACAACAAAATAAATGTACTCCAAAATATGAAGAGAGAAAGAATCATTGCTTTTACAAAGCAAGTTCAGGCAAAGAAAGCTAAAGATTTGTCTGGAAACTCAAAACTAAATAAAATCATGCAAAAGAGAAGTGATAAAATCCAAACAGTTATTTAAAGTAAGTAAATTAATAAATCATTACATATTTTTGCCATATTGCCCACCCATTTGTTTCTGCAAATAGCCTGGCAAAATAACAACCGAGTGTCAGTAGCAATAGTTTTTCACAAATGAATAGGGATTTTCCATAGGACTTTAAGCACAACTTTCCTTTAGTGGTGTGCCCCGGGATTTTTTCTATGAACCAAGGGTGCCGTGAATTGAAAAAGGTTGAAAAACGCTGCGGCAACATTGGCAGAGACAGTGAGCTGTCCTGTCAAGACCTTCACTCCATGGATGCAAACTCACCGGTGAACCTGCGGATCAGCTGGGTGACAGCATTAAACACTTCTTGCTCTGGAAGTGTTTCCATATATTCTGATTCATGTCCAGCAATCCAGCCACACAGAATATGGCCGTACCTGGATACAACAGGAGGAATTGTCATTCTGTTGTCGCCAAAGTTTAGATACAAGTTCTTCTATTTACCGTTCGGTAGGTTTCAGCACCGTGAAGCCAAACAACTTCTTTATCCAGGATCTGTGCAGATCTGGAATCTGGTCCACCATGGCATCCTGAAGCACAAACTATGAGTCAAACTGCAGGGTATCTTTGTCACAAATGTAGAGGTAGACATGGTCGGACAGTCACCTCATCCTCCCACACCAGGTGGATGACCTCACAGTCGGCGTCCCACCACGGCGAATCAAACTCCAGGTAGATTTTATTGTTCGTTCCGAAGCCAAGTCTCTGGATGGAGCGCTGCTTGTGCAGAGGAAGGGCAGGATGGAACAATGATGAGTGGTGTTTCTTCAAGTAGCCTGGCAAAAGACAATAGACATTTTGAATCAGAACAGATTCATTTTAACTGAAAAGAAAATTCATAATTAAGAGATTGAAATCATTATCTATCAAATATCATTTGAGTTAATATATTTTGTGAGACAAATGCATTTGATTCCACCTTGTAAAGAGGATGCATTTTAATATTTGGGTCACAGCTAGGAAAAGCCAAGCCAGGGGCCACATTTGTGTTAAAACTACCTGGCCCTCAGAACGTCAAGGAGATCCCTTTTAAAATTAATTTGTCGGTATGTTTTTAACTGATAACAGCATATAGACTTTACTGCATTTCTATTCATGTAATTATGTATATAGCATAGATTCTTAATATTCATGAAAAATAAATAAGTGGCATTTTGTTTATTTAGAACTAAACAGTAATAACTTGAGTTTTTCAGTGTCCCAGTGATGTAAAATTTTTATGTAATTTCCGTTAAGATAAAACATAACCAATAGAATGCATTTATAGAACTCCATATTCCTTTACATAACTGGTTTGTGCCCTCGTGGCAAAACAGCCTTTAACTAAATGGTGTGTCACTATTATAAGTTTGTAAACAATTCATGATTTTCATTTTAAAAAGGGGGTTATTTGGGAATCATATATTTCAAATATATTTTTAAAAAAATATAACGTGTCAAGAACAATTTAAGAGGCTGAGAAAGTTAGCTTCATAAAACTGAAAAAGTACGAAAATAGTTCTGCTCAGGTGTTTACCAAGAGGCACCGTGACGATCACGTGATCGGCAGCCATTGTGGTTCCATCTCTGCACTCCACTGTCACTGGGTTCGGGCTTCTCTCTGTGTTGTTCCAGTGGATGCACTGCACTGGTTTATTGAAGGCCACCAAACCATCAGGAAGCTCTGCCAGCAAGTGATGGATCAGTCCCTCATAACCTCTACAGAGACATAATGCAAAGAGGTCAGAATGAGCGAGCAAAGAATGTGTGGTACAATAATGCAGGACATTTTGTTGTCTTTTTTTCAGAGCGATGAATCGGTCTGGTTATCACCAACCTCGGAATCACACAGTCCAGTCCAGGGAGAGTTTTATAAAGGCCGCACGGGCCGAGTCCCACGTCATCCATACTGTGTGCGCCGTTCACAGAACACTCCACTTTCAGGAAGTTGCTGATGAGACACTGTCTCAGTGACCTGACGTTGGCGTCAACACCCGACCACCGCTCTTGGGCTCTCCGTCTCACCTGCATTAACAACAACTCAAAACTTCAGATCACAGATGAGATTCTATTGAAATTTGATGAAGATGAGCTGCACCTCTGTGCGGATGAAGTCACCCACACAGGGCAAAGGTTCCACTCCTTGATTAGAGAACTCTGCACTTTCCTCCAGCAGCTCAGCAAACATTTCATGAGCAGGAAGCACATCCTCCATGTTCAGCTTGCGGCCTGCGAGGAGCAACAGACACCTGGTTAAGACTCCCTCAGCAGCAGCGTGAAGTCATCCACACTGCTGCCACACCTGAACTGCTTAAAAAGGTGGGAACCCAGGGAGGGTGTCCTCCGATGTCCATGGCTTGGTTCTCTTCAGTGAGAGCCTCCGGATCCAGAAGGCCGTATTGCTGAGCCAAGCAAAACACCGGGTTCCCCACTGACGGTCCATGAATCCAGTTGGCTCCGATTTCAATTACTTTGTCGCCTGCAGGAATATCATACATTATTATGGTGCAACATAATGTAAGAACAAGAATGACTGGTTAGACAACAGTTGATATGCAGGACAACAGGTAAAAACACTGCATTATTTTACACATAACGTCGGATGAGTGGGATTATGGAAGAACACATTTGCATGACGACATTCAAGGTTCGAATTAGGTCGAGTATCTGATGTCACTTATGAAGGCAACCAGTGGATCTGACCTGTTATGTGAGCTCTTATATCGCCGTTGAGCTGTGTGGATTATTAAACTAACTTAAGAAAAGCCACACTTGCTGTACTTGATTCTCGGCAACCACCTTCCTCACGATCATGTGATGCGCAGCAGCAACATGCTAAAGTTGTTTATGTACAACCGCCGGAAGATGTGAAAGTAAGGATCACGTACCTAGTCGACCGGTTCGTACTCGTCCCCCGCTCCTCGCTGTCGCCTCCAGGACGTGGACGTTTTTAAATCCCGCTTTGATGAGTCTGTGTGCAGCTGCCACACCGGACATGCCACATCCTACTATGACTATCTTGGCTTCCATGACGATCACAACTGGATAACGCTCTTCACCAGGTCCTTCCGCAATAACACACGCCTCCTCTCAAGGATCCATGTTCTCAGTCAGCCCTCCAAAAAGGCGACGTCTCCTTTGTCACAGAGATTTTGGTCTTTGGTCAAAAGAGAAGTGATATGATACAGAAACATTTATGGCCATTGCTCGGACACCAATGACGCAGGCGCACAACTCGTCCGCTGATTGGCTGATGTGCACAACTAAGCGACTAATAACCTGATAGGCTGAAGGTACCACCGAGGGACCACGCGCTGACTGTCGAGGTGCATATCGCCCTCTAGTGGGCAGATGTTCGAACAACAACAATAATAATGCGTTCAAAGATGGTGATGGTGATAATTATTATCATTATGCAATGCTGATTCACTTATCTCACTGCGACACCACCTTTGTTGGTGTCGTTAAGTTCTGAAAGTACAATTCAAGAGCATTCATTTCTGATAAATTAGCAGTATTTATATGAATTCCTAGTCTAACACACTATTCATTTGAACATTATTATTGATGCTCAATTTATTTCATGTGTTAATTTCGCTGCTCAACATGCCTTTTGGTCCAATAGACTTTACTAAGAAATGTGGCTATAAAAACAGGACATACATAATATTTATTTATGGTATAAAACATATATTTTTGAGAGAACCATCTCCAACTTCCTGAAGCTTTTGGTTGTTTGTTTCGTAAAATATGTATAGAAATGCAACCCTGAAGGAAAACTTACTTCAGCTTATATCCCTGACCCTTGTTCAGTCACTCCCAAATCTCATGACAACAGAGTTGGGATGTAGGTGGACATTTGAGTTCTTTCTGTGTCTTAAGACAGACGACTGTGCACCAATTCACTTATCGATCTCACTCCCATCCTTCCATCTCTCTGAAGACACTTGGGGAAGGAGCCTTTCATCAGTCTTGAATGGACTTTTCCTACTGATGTACAACAGTCTCAGATCCTGAGGGGCTGATACTTATCATGGACGCTTGCAAACCTTTCCATGGAGAGCAGAAAGTTTCGATTCGATGACATCCTGACTGAGGCCAGAAGGCAGCTCCAACAAACTTCATTTCATACGCTTCATCCCGTCCGTTTTATGGGATTAATATCTGTAGATCAGTTTGTTTCCTCTGTTATGGAGACTCGGTGAAAAACACATAGAGTTCAGTTACACAACAGTGTGAGAAATGCCATGTCTAATGAGCACCATTCGGCTGAATTATAACTTCATCCCTTGTTTTAAATGGTGTTGCCTGCCTGTCAACAAGCAGGTCACTGCTAAAGGACAAAGATTAGCAAAACACAAATGTTTGGGAAAGTGTGGGAAAAAGGAACAACCCATTTCTCTCAGGATAGCCCATTGTATCACGTCCATCTCTCTCACACACAAACAGGATCATGGGAACTGGCTGGCAATCAGGGTCACTTATAAGAACAATGACACGTCGGACCCCAGTCGCCGTGGAAGAGCAGGAAATGATCACGCGGTTGTTGTTGCTGCAGAGTTGGATGAGAAAGACTTGGCCACACCATTTATTACAGATAAGAAACAAGTAAAAATATATTAATAGAAAACATAATTCATCTCTAGTCATTCAGGCACACACTCATACACTCCCGCTGGCGTGACCTTTGTCCTCCAGCTGGTGCAGAATCATTGACCTCAGAGAAACGTACCTGCACAGAGGAGACAACATATTAGCTCTGCAGGACACACTCCACTCTGGACACAAACACAGGGTTATATCACAACCTTCCATGCCGTGGAGACTCAAATGACTTGTCGGAAGACATGCAGATTTGTTTCACATTATGAAATAGTCAATGGTGCCTTTGTGGACATGACACAAGAGGCTGGTACAGCTGCACTGTTCAACAGTGTTGACTTACTTTTTGGTTAGCTTGTTTATCTCACGCTCCTCCTCCTCTTTCAGTTTTTCCACAAAGCTGTCGAGAACAGGAATCTCAAACTTGATATACTGCGCGACCTGAAGAGACACACAGATGGTCAGGACCAATTCAGACTCTGGTCATGGGTGGCCACTCAAAAATCACTTCTTTGGAACTTGACTTTTTTAATTTGGAGTACAATTTTCACTATCAATAGTTTAGCATCTTCAACTGTTGCAATACATTATGGGATTCGTGGAATGGTGGTGGTCAGAAATCATGAAGTGATGTTCCCATGCTCACTTGGTATGACTTCAGTCCAATCTTTTTAAAAACGGACAGATTTAATTTCTCAATTTCAAGGTGATTCATCTGGGGGGTTTGTCTCATTCAGTGGTTATTACCAGGTAATAGCTATTATAAGTGCATGAGGATGAATATTTTTGATCACTTGTCTCGATAGAATAATGAAAATATAATCTGAAAAGAAAGAAATGTTGAATAAAGTTACTGAAGTTACTTTTGGGGAAATTACACCTTACTTTCAATGATATAGTGATTTGTACTGAGATCAAGGGCAGAAGGAAAAGAATCTGGAGGATCATATTGTTCAAATGTGTGACCTAACATTCATGGGCAGTGGTGATGGGTTGGTGAGGTTTCATGAAACAGTGACCAAATTTTCAGAGTCCACTAGATGGCACAGGACATACATAATATTTATTTATTGTATAAAACGTATACTATTTTTGAGAGAACCATCTCCAACTTCCTCGAGTTTTTGGTTGTTTGTTTAGTAAAATATTTATAGAAATGCAACACTGAAGGAAAACTCACTTCAGTGGCCTAAAAAAAAAAAAAAAAAACAAGATAAATCCAAAAAGACCACAGTTTATATCCCTGACCCTTGTTCAGTCACTCCCAAACCTCATGACAACAGAGAATAGGGACGTAGGTTGACATTTGGCTGAGTTCTTTCCGTGTCTTTGGATTTGAACAAGTATTTCAATGAAACCTCAGAGGACAGAGATGACAATTGGCTTCACAGTAAATGGACATGTTCTGCTTACTATTGTAGATCAACAACACTGACTGAAACAACACTTGGTGATTTGCAAATGAAACATGAAATATTTCACGTGGCAATGTGAGTTTATTTCCCAAATTCGCCCCACTAACTTAAATAGCTTTTAAACACCGCCTGTGTAATTTAGGTGGTCTGTTTAATGAAGAATTTAATTTTACATAATGGTCTGTGTTTCGCTCATCTAGTCAGCGCAGCTCTAAAATCTCCATCCAGCTATTGTAGCAGCTCAGGAAGTCTCTCTGCAGCACTCAAACATGAAGCGTGCGGCCTCTCAGCGGCCCATTGTTTTATTGAATATATTGGCTTAGAACAGCAGAAACAATCCGTGTCAACACGCTGAGGAGACTCTGAGCTCACGTCGTATGTGACTTCCTCTCCCAGGTCGGCCTCCATGATGAAGATCTTGGAGATTTTCTCACAGGGTCCGTACAGCACCCGACTCACCAGCGGGAACTCGGCGTCCCGCAGTTGTGTCCGCTCTAGAAGAAACACACGTTACTGCGTGTGCACACAGCTGTGGAGGAAGAAGCACCCACCTCCTGACTCATGCACCATGTAGAGAACAAAATCTTCCGATTTATTCTCCACCTGCAAGACAAGGATGGATATTTAGACAAAGAATGTTTCGATTGCTGGATAAGAGCTGGCGACAGGTGAGGTTTGCTTCATATTGCAGGAAGATTTAATAACAAGGCGCTTAGAGGTTACTATTAAAGTAATAAAATATGAAATCATTCAGGTCATAAAAACAGATTCAAATGGGAGATTAACGTTAGCATACCCTGAACTTCTGCAGCAGCAGGTTGAGGACTTGAAGAGTCGTCATGGTGCTGTTTATACGCACATTTGTCACGGAGCCAAAGGCTGGCGTGAACACGGACGTCTGGAAAACACACACATAAACAAGAGACTGAAAAGGACACCAAGTATCAGGAGCGGTTCCTGGACATTCTGTGTTCAGCTACAGAGGAAGTTCCTGCAGCTGTGCCTCTCCAGCACCGGCACATGTGAGGAGGAGGAATAATTTAAAGCCCCATTAAAGCAATCAGCTCACAGCCGGCTATTGTCAGTGTCAGGAAGCCCGTCCAGGAAGCCACCGCCCCTCTGCACCTGCACAAGTCAGTGTGTGCTGCGGGGAGTCTACCTTGTGGTTGTAAAAGTGTCCGTTGATGGAGAACCTGTGTGTGCGCAGGCGCTGCATGTCCCTGGCCGTGTGGGTCTTTGACCTCCGCTGAACCCTCATGAAGGAAGCGTCACTCCTGGTCCTCAGCAGCTGTGGAGACTCCTCCTCCTCTGCTTCAGCAGCGTCCCCACCTCACACAGTGACACAACACATGCATGAACACCACCTTGAAGCAACGCACACGTCAACACAATACAAACTCACAGCTCCATCTATGAAAGAGACTTTTACTGTACTGTTATGAATAAAACCAGCAATACTCCTTCTAATACTACTGCAAAATCACACTACTACCACTGCTCACTCAATACTGTAAGTGATACTACTTTGATTACTGCTCTACAAAACTTCTCTACTAAAATGACCCCTAGTTCAACTATTACTTTGGTCTAGAACTACAAGGATAACAACGCTTTATTATTACTACAACTACAATCTCTTACTACTACAATTATTAACTTTAATCGCTACAGCTATACTATTACTACTGAGCCATCTACAGCAACATCTGATACTACAGTTGCTTCCTTTTCTTTTTCTTGCTGTTCTTTTTTTTTTTCTACTACTACTCTATTACTGCTGCTACTACTACCACAGCTACTACTAGTACAGATGCTACAAGAATTACAACAACTTGTTTGTTTAGTTGTAGTAAAATAATACTAACAATTAGTAATGGAATTAGTCCCTTGTGAGACGTCATTCTCCAACTACTACTACTATTATCACTGTAACTACTATTTGTTCTGCCACTATTATTGCTACAGCTCAATTAAATGTTTGTCTCCTTTGAAAAATGTTTCAAGAGTAGCTTGCAGGCCAGGCAAGGGTGACAACTGGTTGCTACGGCTGCTGTTCTACCTTATGCTACTTCTAAAACCAGACAAGACAATCACAGATTAAATTGTAGCTGGTATTACTGCTCGTACTTTTTCGACATCTATAACTGCGACGGCAAATGCTGCTGCTAATGTTTTATGCTATATGTCATTAGCAAGCATTCTAACCACGTAGTATCAGTGTAATAACATTATCACTGCTCTGCCTTTGCCTTCTCTATAAGTGTGAATCATACCACCCATACGTGGTAATTATACTGCTATACTGCTGCTATTATACAACCACTAATATTTCTACCAACACCATCACCAGTCGTCACAGAGGGACAGCCATCAACCAGGACTGCCAGGAGTTATAGTCGATCACCAGTCACTCGGACACAAATAGGTGGAGTTGATGGTCGACGGTGCGGGCCAGTCGACCCTCACTCCCCCCGAGCCTTGTGACTGACTGCTTTTATTGGCTTTATTCATAGCTAATCTGCTCGGGAAAAAGTGCACGTGCGCGGAACTTTCCACTGGATCAGCTGAGTGGAGCATTTGTAAATAATCGGTTTCATTATTTATAATCTGCAGTAATCCCTCCGGTGTGTGACATATTACCGGCACGTGTGCCGTTTCTCACCTGCAGTCTGTCGGCTTGGTGAGTTGTTGTTGGACTGCACTGACAGGAGGTCATTTCTATCAACAAAAAAAGAGATTCAACACAACAACAGCTGTTTCGTCCGATCAAATCTGAGACCCACATCATGCATATGATAACCTTCTCGGTTGGCCAAGTTGCTCCACCAAAAACGTCCAATGAAAACCATAACCCATTCCATCTTAGCGTCTTAGAGGCAATCTAAAAATTGCTTCTGCTCCTAAAACTGTGATCATAGAATCCACCACAAAGCTACAGATGTTCCTGTCAGTGTATGATTATTTGCTTGGCTTGGTGAGTGAGACAGGGAGGATTCCTTGAGTAATATAAACCCATGTGGGGCGGAGGTCTGGGTGGGACTGCTGTGTGAGAGCCAAGGTTTCAACATCAGAGAACTGTTTGTCTGGAACAACATCATACAGAGTTACCGTTTGAGGCGAAGTCTTTCATTGTCATCATGCATCTGAAGTCTGATTGGCCGACGCAGACCCCAGTAGATGTTCAGCAAACCCTCCAGGATGAGTCTGCCGTCTTCCTCCTGCACACACACACACCACAGTTATGACTGCTCCGGGTGAGGGGGGACATCCTGTTGGCTGAGGTCCACCACGACTCAATATCAGGTCTACGTGCAGCTCCAGGAGGAACCTTCCACTGTGAAATTAAGGACCCTCCTATTCACGAGAGTGAAGTCACGTCTGAGAAAACACAATCATGTCATCATGCACTCGGCTGCATCTGGTCACGTACACGTCTGGAAGAAACTCACTGTCTGTCTGGCTATCAATTCATCCAGTTACTGATCACTGTCTTTATCTGTCTGTCCGTCTGTCTATCTTCATTGGTCTTCTGTCAGTCTGTCTGGTATCCCTAGTTGTACTATTACGATTAGTACTACAAGTAGTACTAATGTACAATGAATAGCATTATCTATCTATCTGTCTATCTATCTATCTATCTATCTATCTATCTATCTATCTATCTAGATCTGTCTGACTGTCTGTCATCTATCTATCATCCATCAATCCATCCAGTCATTCATCCATCCATCCATCCATCACTACTGCATCGACCACTCCAGTGAAACAACTGGTAGTTACTATACATCCTGTGCTGCTCCTCAGTCTGACTCAATAATAACATGAAAAGAGAAAAACAATTCTGCTCCTTTTAAAGACAGTAGTGCTGCATTACACAGTTAAATGCAAACCCTTTCATCCACCATCCAGAGTAATTTGATCTTGATCTAGACTTGCTCCTTCATGAACTATTCAACTCTGTGGAGATGGAAAATTTCTTACATAAATGTATTGCTGTATTGCTGTCCTTTGTCGCCACAATAAGACTCTGACTTTTCACCTCCTTATGTGAGAGACGCAGCTTTACAGAATTATGATGTTTTCATTCAAAAGCGAATAAAATCTAGCCAGTAGAAAGTTGGCAGCAGCTGGGGAGGAAAATTACTGCCCGAGTTTCATTGTTTCAGCAACATAAACAAATTGAGCAGCTGCAGCCGCTGACCCATGTGACCTGCAGATCCTCACCTTCCTGTGCCGGCGTAAACACGCCCACTCCCTCACACAAACACACACACACAAAGGAAGGTCAGCAGAGTTATAATTAGCAGCACAGAGTAATCGCAGTGTTGGGCGGGCTTCTATAAAGCCTGCATCGCACTCATGCGGAGTCAGACTCCACTGACAGGATTACAGGATCACCACCAATGTCTGGACAACAAGGCGCACATCAGGGGTGAGCAGGACTTTATTTACATTTAAAAACGGCTTTATATCCAGCCATTTGTTCATACTGGTTAATAATACATTAAAGTAAGAAACAACAAAACAACTAGATGCTCTCATGTTTTTTATGGAAGGAGTTTAAAGTTATTAGTGATTTTAAAAAGCACAAAAAAATAACTTCTCAATTGTTGACTATGAAAAATTTTTATTTCTTTGTCCATTATATGTTTTCTAATGAATATGAATTGCTTGGTTTACAATGAAACATTAGCAATTTTATTACCAAAACAATAGGCGATGGCAACTTATTTCCTGTTATGTAGGATACAATCATTACACCATTATTTTCAAAGATTAATATTGAGCTAATGATCGACCCTTTCTGTCCACTCCAGGAGGAAACACAGGCGCTCTCTCCTCTCTCTGCCACTGCTGCCCACAATAACAGAAACACTGGAGGACCCTCCATCTCACCCCTCAGCCTGTCAATCTCCTCAGCGGTCCCAGACCCAGGACGACTACATGAGCAGCATCCAGGCGCTGGCGCGTCCAGCTGAGGTTTTGAACTGTGGACCTCGCAGACTTCAGAGGTCACCCAGACTCAAGCAAGTCTCAAAGATGAAGAGCTCTCTGCCTCGGGCCTCTCCACGTGCTCTCAGGACCTCGAGTCTAAAGGACTCAGAAGAGTTTGACTGTCGAGGGAAAGACCCTTTGGACTGGCTCTATGGACAAATACACACTTAAGACATGGATTAAAGTGGACCACTGCACTTTACAGGATGATGCTGGACATTAAATGAATATGAAGACGGCAGGACCAGAGATTCTGAGGGGTGGACAAGTTATTTATTTAACCTTGTGTTTACAGTCTCTCTATTCTATATAAATGTTTCCTATTTTTGTAATAAAACACACAAACAAAAAGGAAATGAAGCAGTTGTTATTGTTGTTTTGTTTGTTTGTTTTGATTGAAACAACAAGCACAACCCAACCAAAAATATATAGTGCTATTTATGCTAAGTGGCATTCGGTGTAATAACAAGACAAAATCAAATATATTGAGTGTTTTTGCATAAATGATATTTACTCATCCATCAACAGTTTAATGTGCATTTTAATAATAGACCTTCTCTCTCTTTGAACTAAGGGATTTAATTTAAACGCAAATACTCCCAACATAAAAAAAACGGTTGCATAACGTTGTTATAGTCTTGTTTTGGATGAAGCGTCCCGCTAACTTATGTTTTGCAGCACAGTCAGGTGCTGTCACCCAGTGGCCACCATGGGTACTGCCACTACCGCGCCACCAGAAGAGGGCGCCTATGTGTCTCACTTATCAATCATACAATACAGTACAGTAATCCAGTATTCCCGCGGGAAATGTGCATAGAGATCGAAGAGGTAAGGTAACAGTACAACACGCTGGGACTTGTTTCAAATCCAAGAGCGACTTTCTAAGGATGCTATTGTACAGACAGCTCTGGACTAACAGGTCAAACCACCCGACTTATTCCTGCACAACAGCATGTCCTTGTTACATGGAGTCAGAGCTCAGCAGTTGCTTCACCTCTCACTTCCCTTCCCCACAGCACTGGATTGGCTCATCTCCTCATCAAAAATGTCGTGCAAGTTAAGACAGGTGAACTGAAATTGTGTGTGGAGATTTGCACTGTTGCCGCTTCTCAAACAGAATAGTCAAGTGAGAGAGAAGAATTCACAGCCATGACTCTTAATCTGTTTTGTTATTGGCCACATCATTCGCCAGAAAAAAAGACCCACACAGCGGATGCCTGACAGACAAGGAAGTTTCTCCGGTGGTCAAGTGACTCACCGAGAAGGCAGCACACTGAAGGAAACTCTTTTCATCTTTTTCACATGGTCATTACAACATTGTCAACTGACCCAGTTGCACATGAATGAATGAAAAGACATGCATCATGAAAAGAGCATTGTCTTTGTGACCTTTTGATTTATATCACACTCAGGTTTGTCAAGTACTTTAAATATGAATAGTTAGTGATCTGAACGCATCAGAACCCAAGTATTAGTCGAAAATAATTTAAAGTAAAACAGTCTTCATATGTAAATATTACATAAATAAATAAAGCTTTGCAGTTGTTTTGATCTTTTTTAAATATATATATTAATATATGTAACACAATGGTCACAACATATCAGCATTTAATAATGTTCTTGCTCTGCCCAGGATTCAGTTGACAACTGCCTTTATGATCTTTTTTAAATATCCATGTAACAGATTGGTCACAGCATTTAATAACGTTCTTGCTCTGCCCAGGATTCAGTTGACAACTGCCTTTAGTTTTTATGTTCATAAATGTGTAACCCCATAAAAGCTGCAATTAAATTGGACCTTTTCTACTTTCCCGTGTTTTGTGTGTTATCTACTGATTTAGTAAGATGAATGTTCACCTCAACATACATTATGTGTAGCATTTAATATTAAAAAATCAGCCCGTCCACAAATATGATTGTATAAACATGACTAGATGCATCCATGAAACCCTCTGCAGCGGCGGACTGCACCGTGTATGCTCAAACATTACTGTATGGTCCAGAGAGGAGTGTTTTAGCTGTGAGTGAGAAGGACATGTGTTATCAGTTTTTATGGGTCTCTTTCTTTTTCACAATGTTTTTGATCCTGCCTACTGCTAATAAACCCAGCCTCCTCCTTTCATATGACTCACATAACCGCATATATATATATATATGCATATACTTTCCATTTGGTGAAAACAATTTGGTTCCAAGAAAGTTACTTGATCTAATATTTTCTTCATCTGCATACTTCTGTAATCCCATAACCTTCAAGATTTTAATATCATAGTCTAATGAGTCAAATGCTTTTCTAAGGTCCAGAAAAGTTCCTGACCTTTGTAGTACTAGTCACCCTTGAAATGGAAAACAGAGTTTTTTTGAGCTGCAATAAGGAAATACAAACATTTACACACACACAAGTTCATATTATGTTAGGACTTCTGGAGGTATCTCATTGCTGTACTGCTTTCCACAGCCTCTCACCTTAAACCTAACCACCCAAAACATCTTCTCTCTTGACCAAACTGAAAGCCAACTATAATGGCCCAGTTATTTAGGCTACAATTTGTCTAAGACAAATATTCTGACAGTTAGGCGCTTTATCAAAATTGGTCCTCACAAGACCACATACACACACACACACACATTTTTTTCTGCAGATATACATAAGCTAGTGGAATTGCTTTCCTTGCTATTTGAAAATTCCCATTGTTTTGCAAACACAACATGGTCACATATGTGTGACTGAAACATCACATCATGGCCTCTGTGCTGCTCCCACAAGTCTGGGGGATTTCCCCAGAATGAGCCATGAAGGGGCTCCATGGAGCCAGACCATGACCATGCTGACCAACCCCGACACACACACACATACACACCATGTAGTTTCAATTGTCTTCATCTAGATGCATACCTGTCTTCAATTCCCAAATCTGCTGACTCATGCACACACAATTTGTCCCAGAAGAAAGCTGGTGGGCAGCGTGGGGGAACTCCGGACCATAAACCCCAATGATCAAATACATTGCCTTACTGCTGAGAGGGGCGAGTGTCAGACATAACCACCGACAGCCAAAGGTTTACTGAGGAAATGCCTTGCCAAGCAGCTATTACTATACAGGCCTGAAATCGGAGAGTTCCAATTTCACGCTCCCTGAGGAGAAAGCCTGTTTCTCAGCCAGTTTGCCATGCTGGAGTGAAGCACACGAATCGGGAAGACCGCAGCCCTGGACCTCAGTGTCATTGACCTGCTTTCAGTTTTGTTTTGAGGAACATTTCAGCTCTCAGCAAGATTTATTGTAAGTCGGCGAGGGCCTGTGATCTCACCTCGCGGGCCCTCAGCTGGAAGTTCTTCCCCTCATGATAGCAGTTGTAAGTCCGCAGGAGAGACAGGACGTCAGACCTGGAAATAAATGAAAATGAGGTTAATAATGAACACACTATGCTCTCACCGTTCACCTGGAAACAGTCACCTACTTCGGAATCAGCTTCTCCTCGCTGAGCTTGACGTAGATTTGACCCTGATCCATCATGACCCTGGGCAGAAAAAGAAATGATAAATGGAACCATGTCTTTTTGGTAAACACCATTTACACTCAGCACATAGGCAATCTAAAGTATTTTAATCCGTAATGAACACAGAGGGTTTTCTGTAGCTAACACAAAGGGATCTGTGAGATTAGGATGGATGAGTCACAGCATGAAGGAGCCGGCATCTTTGAGAGGGCACCACTGGAGCACCACTGAGTCACTGTTCACACCGAGGATGTTGATAGTGCGCTACAGAGAAGGTCAGGATCTGGAGGAAGCTAAGGTTCTACAGTGGAAGTGTGGTATTGTATGAGTTAGTCAGGAGCAGTGGGGAAGTATGCAAGGGTTGTGTGAGGATAGGGCCACAGACAGATGAAGTCACGGGCGAGTCCCCATGGACCATGATGTTGGCTGTTGATACAGTGTCAGTGAGAGTCAAGATGAGTTTGAGAAGAAGTTGGAGAGGAGAAGAAGAAGCTCAGTCATGACTAGAAACTTAAGCTCGTGTAGAAATGTTTGGGGACCAAGTAAGGAAGCCCAGACTCATGTTGTGGACATGCAGAAATGGATGTACAATGCAAAAGAAGAGACAACCATTGAGGTTCTGGGATACGATTCAGGAGGGCATAAAAAGGCCAGGTGTGAGTTGGGAGGATACACAAGATAAGGTGGAGGAGGACAGAGACAAATAAGAAGATGCATGTACTCATTATCTTGGGCTAATTCTTTTGACTGTCTGAATTATTGTTTTCTATTATATACTTCTATTATTTCCATATTTATTAACTTGAATAAACTCGACTCACGTAACTCAAGTACTGAGTCTGCAATGTTGCAATACTAGTCTGGAATCACTGTCTGCGATTACATTGTTGGAACTATTTTAGTTGCAAGTCCCTTTAAGGAATTGAGCCATGACAGTTTGGTCCCCAGGAACTGCTCCTCACTTTTAAGAAGTGTGACACGTAGAGGAGGTCGGTCATAGTTACACGTGTCATTTTAATACATGAATCTCACAATGATGATGTTAGTAGCTCTAGAGTTCTTGGACACGTTAGCTTTAGCAACTCAAGAAGCCACATTTTTCAATTTGAATGAATTTGGTATATTACTGAATCAAATGATGGACCTATACATTCATTTGAACAACAAAATATTGTTTACTTTACTGCATCAGTTTGGCAATAGCACAATAAATCACGATGGTGTCTATATTTACGTTTTTATATCACCTTATTTGAGCTAAAGCTCTTTTAATGTCTTGAAAATATTTGTATAACAATATCAGTTTTATAAGAATTTCAAAAGAATTCAGAGTAACATTCAAAGCAAACAGATGCTTTTGTTTGCTTTTGTTCAGGGATTCCTCCATGTTTGCTGTTGTTGTTATCATCCTACCTGCGATGTGTCTTGTGCATCAGTGTGATCAGTGGACCAGGGACTCCTGCACTTACAAAGGTTCTGTATGTCTGGAAAGCAAACTGTTAAATTAAACTATTTTTTGTTGGAATTAATTAATCATAATCCACTTGTTAAAGTCCCACCATGAATATATATATGACATCTGGATCCCTTCATACATGTCCGTCCATAACTAATAAATCAAGTTATACTGAACACAGACAGACAAAACCATCTAAAACATAACCTCCGTGGAGGTTTGTACATATTCTATGCAGCACACACACCGCTTTCAACAGTAGCCATGAATGAGTTACAACAGTACATCACTGATGCATTCCATTTATTGGAAATAAGGGTGTGTTTTGTGCTCACCCTGTATTCCAGAGAACTCAAGAGAGAACTGAGCACTGACGACAACTCTGCGCTGATGGACAACTACAGACCTGCTCGGCAAAAAAAATGAGTTATGTTTCGTCACTGCTATGACTATGTCAAACCCCCGTGTGGATGACATGGGCATCTGTCAATTGACACTCACTGGTAACCAACAGCACGAATACTGCAACAAGTCATGCTTGCTATACAGTAAAAGTGCCTCCTTTTAAGGGAAGTTCTAGCAATGTTTTTAAAATAAATTCCTTAATAAGGAAGCCTCACAGTAAGATGCGTGCAGAGGCCAGGTCAAGTCACAGGCGAGTCACTCAGGCTGCAGTGCCCCAATGTTTGGATCATTAGAAACATTTAAAGTTATATTAAAAGGTATTTTTAGTGTTGCCTGAGGACTGATATGATAAGTGATGTTTATGTTTCAATGTTAATTTCAATCATCAGTGTGTTGTAACTCCTCAGGTAGTCTGAGTTATATAATCCTGCTCATATGTGTTTTGGGGCACATCAGTGTTTCTTTTACAAACCATGTACTGGGGTCAGACTGAGTCGCAGCGGGCTTTACAGCAAACAAGCCTGTTTGTCAGTGTCTGTCCGCTAATCTGGTGAGGACAGCAGCCTGAAACAGAAGCATGTGCTCCACTCACACTAACTCAACTGTCATTAAGGTCCTTGTTTTGGTTTAATTCCTCGCAGGAAGCGCTCTAATACAATTATGTGAAATCACAACCTGCTGCTGAAGTGAAAACAAGCGCGGGGGAACTGGGGTAAGTCACATGGTGCTGTTGACACAGGGGCAGGACAGTGGTAATGTGCTAAGAGGCAAACCGAAACATCCATTATGAATCAATATTTTTTATAACGGAACACTGACAGCATCAGACAGGAAAACACCTAAGTAGAGGACTCTTGTTAGGATGTCTTACTAGTGACAAGCCAGTCGTAGCGCTCAGAACTCCATTTGAATTCCATAAAGTGTGGGGGAATTTCTGGTTTGGAAAGCCCAGCAGGGAGTGGGCGGGGGGAGGGAGGAGTATAAAAACACTCTGGTGCATCTAAGTGGCTCAGTGAGCGCTCAGATGGTCTCCAGAATGAAGTTTCACCCTCACTCACTGCGTCATCTGGTCCTCCTGGCCGCCTGCGGAATTCTGATCTCAGGTACGATTCTAGACATGTTTTCTGGCATTTGTGTGGATTAAAATCAGAACATTGCTGGACTCTGTCCTCGGCTGCCACTACTTTTACCAGATATTGAATAATCCTGTAATCCTGTTACTCTGTTTGTGCAGTGAGAGAGTCAGGCGCCGTCTTTGTACCAGGAAGGTGTCTGTGCCCCAGGACTCAAGCACAGATCACAGCCAGGCCACTGGACTTCACAGTCTATCCCACAAGTCCACACTGTGACAGAGTTACTGTGATGTGAGTCTCGAGTCACTGAGACTCGACCCAGTCGGCGAAGCAAGAGGATTAAAGCCGTGTCTGTTTTTCAGTGTGACACTGAAGAGAAACAACGAGCTAGTTTGTCTGGATCCAGAGTCACGGCTGGGAGCACACCTGGTGCACTGCTGGAACAGGTACCTGCCCTCACCGCCGACACTTTCATGAGAGGAAAGATCACTGCTCTCTCAAAAACTCTATTAATCAGCACACCATACTGCAAAAATATAATTAAACAGAAATGGTCAAGGCACTACAATTAATTTCCATTTGACTTCATGGACATATTTTAAAGAAACTCATTATTATTATTATTATTATTATTGTTTTAACACTTACAAGTCATGGAGACTGCACAATAGTGTGTGCTTTAGTTGCCATTATTCTGAATCAAATACATTTTTATTTTAATTTAATGCAATATTGTCATAATTCACAAGTTTCACATTAAACAATTGTTATAAGTGAATTGTATTTTGTGCGCATTCTTTTTGTGTGTGCCACTGTTGCTACTGAACAAACTATGAGGTGCTTCAGTCAAGTTTTAATTCAACTTAACGCGTTTTAAAAGTCTTACATTTTTTAACAACACAAGGCTTGTGAATTTAGGAAGCTGGAAAATATTATCAGTTCATGATACTTATAATTAAAAACATGAACATGAATTGCTTTCTTGTTTGAATTTTTTTTTCATCTAGTTTTGTACTCTGATTCTTTCCAGGGCTCATCGTCTGGCCCGCAATCCACAGAACTGTCTGAGGAGGAGGAGGAGGAAGGGGAGGGGGAGGAAGGGTCCGCATCAGCGTTCTCTCCAGAGGTCCCTCGGCCACCGCCGGAAGGCCACCAAAGCCAACTAGCCAACTTCATAGAGTCATTGTTACGAAGCTACTGCAGCTGTCGATCACTTTTTCTGTGGAAATGTTGAAGAACAATGAGATTATTGTGTCACTGGCTGATAAATGTAAGTCTGAGCCCTGGAGGCTTGGAGCACTATTGAAGCTTCAAACAGGTGTATGACATTTGTACGGTTATTTATTGTTTTCTACTTGGAAAAAAAAGGTCTTTTACTAAATAAACTGCATCAAAACTTGACTTTTGCCTCTAGTGAGTCTTCAACAGAAAGTGAGAGTACGCCTGAAACCACAGGATCAGTTAATCAACAACAGGCGCGAGTCACCAGGCAAACTCCATCCATTGTTTGCACGCCTCCATTTCTGGTGAGGTGCTCCAGTTCAGGCACAGACACAGCCTCAACTGATGTCATCAGCTGGTTGCAGCAATGCCCCCCGCCACACACCATCAGTCTAATGATTGAAGCCAGGTCCAAGGTGGCGAGCCTCTGCATGCGTTGAGAACAAGGGAGGGATTGATGGTGAAACGAAAGTTAAAGCCAAATGACGACAGTACACGATCGATGAACTCAACTCATATCAAAAGAAAATCTTAATCAGGTTGAAGGTTGTTTTTACAGCAGATCAAACACAGTCCAGCGGTGACTGGCTTATGATTTACAGGGAGAGATGAGCGGCGGAAGAGCAAGGGGGGTGATGGAGGAAACTCCGGCTGGTGTGGCACACGTGTTTTTACTCAGGTTTCCTCCCACTACCCACATAACGCATGAGCTAAAGGATGACTTTACACATCTGTAGGTGTGAGTGTGAGTAGATATGTCCACCCAGATGAGCCTGCATAGGTTCCCGTCATGCACTCTGGTTTCCTCCCACAGGGTCCAGACTGTACGCAGGTGTGAGTTTGTAAGTGGATGTAAACCTGTGACCATAACAACTGGATCAACAACAATTGTTTTTTCCCAAAAGGATTTAAGATGAAGACAGTCTGTGACCCATGAAAGGGCAGGGAAACTGATATAATACTGGACCACCTACCAACCACCGTCCAGTCATCTGACCCGTCTCTATTATGACCACGATATTTCAGCTCTGCATTGATAGACTCTTTTGTGGCTGTTTCTGTCTTACATTAGCAACTTTCCTGGTACTGACCACTGCTGATCCAAGACGCCAAACTGCAATTTGCCAGGGAAAATACGCCCGTACATGTTTGATCAGGATTATTAAGGCATGCCAACTATGCAAGGCGAGTGTGTTACGTTGACAGCACGATGCTGCCATCTAGTGTCAAAAACATATACTCCACAAAAAAACGTCTCGACTGAAACACAATGTCATTCTGAGAAAAAAAATCTTAAACCTTATTTTATCTATTTCACTGTGACGTTACCGAGGGCTTTATGAATGGGTGTTTCTTGCTCTATTTTAATTCCTTCCTCACAAGTACCTCCTGAATATAACACAAAGGGAGTGATCCTTATGCACTCCGCGTTTTATCACTGCTTAAACGGAAGTTTGTCTGGAGGAAAAAGGAGAAGAAAGAACTGCTCAGACAACTAGGAAACAGCGTGACTCAGTGAGGCACTAAACCACGGACTGACCTCAGCAAAAACGCGCAACGGGAATTTCATATCTGCTGTTTAATCGAGCTTAAACTCGGTCACCCATTCATAAAAGAAACGTATTTTAATGCCCACTTTCACAATATAGTGCTGGTCGTTCGATCCATGAGGCGCTTGTTTGTTTGTTTTTTTCATGCGAAATATTTGCTATTTGAATATTCATTTTGCTCTGTCACCACGATGATGGATAGTTCAGGCGGTCATTCTTAGCTATGATGACTCCGGGACGATCTGAATGATCGGGGCGCCTCTCCTCCCTCAGCTCCCCCCGGACAAAGAACCACGATCGCTGCTCCTGTAATTGGTTCACTGGCGGCGAAAAGCAATTACCTCACCTTCACTGGCAGCGCGCTCCTCCAGCGCGGAGAACCGAGACGGAACAACCAACCAACAAGGCGCAGATTCAAAACTATCACATGTTTAAGTATTACGACGCGCAGTCAGGCACTTTTGCAGCAGTAACTCTGCACGACACGCGAGGCAATGTGGTGACAAGACAGCTGTTGACCACGGAGATGAAACACAAAAATGTATTTTAAAAAAAACAAGACTTACCATTATCAGAAACGCTCCTGTGTTCTCCGGCTATCTGTCCGTCTTCACGCCTCCTTGGCTTTGCGGCTCCAGGGGGAGGGAGCGGACCCGAAGTGTTGTCCAGTGGCAACCCGCGTTGATAAGGATTAGCCAATCAGACCTCAGTAAGGGCGGGGCTATAGACAATTGTTTTGCATACCTCAGACACCCTGCTCCAGATCCCTGAGGGCGTTTGACTGTTATCAGCAGTCAAATTGTGATTTTGTGGTTTAGAAAGGCATTTATTTCCAGCGGCCCTGGGTTTATTACTGTCTTGCTGACGTAAATTAGTATTTTTTTCCCTTGCGTTGATGTACTTAAAACAGACGTGAAATTTGGGGTGACTTTTACACTGAGGAATTGTTACATTTTATTGACATTGTAGTAGGATACACACGCTATTTGTTATTTATAAACATCATCTTTTTTTTTCATTTTTGAATTTTTCACTTGACATTTGCCCATCAGGTATACAAATGAGTCTATTTTTGTTAAAATCATTTCAAAAATATAAGAATGAACACTGCAAAATATTCTTCTAAAAAAAAAAACAAAAAAAAAACAAAAAAAAAACAAACATACATTTTAAAATAACAAAGTTCTGCATGAGTGATGTGGAACCAAAAGATGAAGCTCGTTCTTTCTTTCCATAGGTCTAAATTTCATGGACAAAAATCACATGACTGAAGACCTTCTGACAAAAGCCCATGCCTCATAATTCAAATCCAAACGGGAGGTGAAATATTTATGGAAGAACCTCCCAAAAAACAGGACCATATGTTGACTAACATGTTGAAATGTAGATTACATTTTTCAAAGTCAAATGTAATATCAGGACACAATAACGGCAGAGCCCAGTTTTCACAGATCTAGTTTAACACGTTCTTGTTTCATAGAGTGACAAAACTCAATAAATGTACTGAGCCTGTAAATCAGCATTTATAAAGTGAATACATCTGTGTCTTTTCCTCTTCAGCAACAATAAAACCCAGCGAGGACGGAGCCCTCTCATCCTGTTTTTGAGTCTGGACTGATGAACCAGCGCTCCAGAACTATAGGAAGTCCCCCCGTCTCTGGAGGTGATTTATGATGGTCAGTCGAAAGAGGAAGTCCTGCTGCTGAATAACATCCTCTTAACTCGTCTATTGTTATAAATGTGCCGGTGACTAGCTGAAGCTACATTTCAAGTCCATTTGGAAGAAAAGGATTGTGGGTCAACTGGGCCTTGGTGAACTCTGGACAAAGACTCAGTGTTCTGAGCTCTAAATCTGGTCACCCTGGACTGAAATCACATGTTTCTTACACACACTGTGAGGTCCGGGGGGAATATCACGCCTGTTTATGTGTTTTCCCTCACATCTACTAGGGATATTGATTTTTCTCATGATGCTGCATGAAGATTCAGGCCGTGCCTTGTTCGCTGACAACAAAGGTGTGTGTGAAACATTATTGATTTATGACTCCAACAAAGGATTTTTTTTCCTCTCAAATACTTAAATCATATAAACAACACCGCGCTGTGTTCTTGTCATTCAAAGCGAGAACATTTGCATGCTGTAATAATTGTTTCAGGAACAATGCATATCATTCTAGTCGGACGCATCAGGGGAACCCCCAGGGATGACATCACAGCAGTCCCACCAAAGAGCCGTCACCATGGTCACAAACATGCGACCAAGGAGCTTCGGATTTGAACAAAGCACCTGCCCTGGCTCGGCACATATTTCCCCTGATGTGGAGTGAAACAGTTGATCTAATTTATGACTTCATGAATAATTCATGCTGCAGTAACTGGAGTGGATTGCCCCGCATTAATGTCTGTCAGTGGAAAAAAACGCCAGATACACATTGTGAAAATTTCAAGCTCAGAGATGGAAGATGTGATTTCACACAGACATTTAGCATGAAATCCCCATTTCATTAGCTATTGTTGTGTAAAGTGTAATTGAGGGACTCGTCAATAGAGGGCGTCACTAAAACCCATATTTTAAAGTGGTGAACATCAGACCACAGACAAGCATTTTCTGTAGAAACACTCACTTTAGCATCAAATTGTTGCAGTTCCAGGCAAGCATGTGACCCTGGGCTGCTCTCTCATTGGTCAGTATAAAGCAACAAAACACAAAGGTTCATTGCAAGCATGAGGCAACATGGTTCCATTTTTAGGTCCTCCGGTTTCCTCCCACTGTCCAAAAACATTCATTGTGTTTGTCTGGCTGTTGGTCAGACCTGTTCATGCATGGTCTCTAGTTGGAGCAAAAATGTGTACAGTTTCAAGGCAACTGGTGAAGAATGAACTCCAGGAAATGAGCGATCGACAAGCTAGCATTTCTGGAAGCAAGGTGATGATGGCAGCAAAGCAAAGCATGATGGTAGCTCGGTGAATCTTACTTATTCACACCCGATAATCTAGTTGTTAATTAATGATTTGCAGAGTCAATGTTCACAGGACTCTATGAAAGAAGGTGATGATCTTTCCTTATCTAAAGTTTAATTACGTCTAAATGAAATGCAACTCTTGGGAACTGTCTATACAGTCATAATAATAAAAGTCTTTATTTCAGCGAACACGTGTCCAGATTTGTAGCACCAGAGAGGGCGATAACAACGCTCTTTCATGGTCCGTCTCAGTCAACAATCATGGGCGCCGTGTCCGAGGTCGTCTCTGGCTCACAGTCTCCTCCCATCACCTCCATCTCTCTCCCCACTGGCTCCTCCCTCTTCAGCAAACAGCTCATCTCCTTCCACCTGCTCTCCTGGGGTGCCTTCTCCAGCATGGCTCGGCCGCTCTGCTCCGGTCTCAAGCCGCTCTGTTCCGCTCTGTCTGACACGCGCACTGTGGTCAGGTCCTGCTCTCTTTTGCTCTTCTTGCTGAGTATGAAATTGAATGCAGCAGTCACCAGGAGCATGATCCCTGTGATCAGAACAGCAACATTAAATAGTTTTAATATGAGAATCTGGAGCCTTGCAGATGCCCACCTGGAATAATGGCGTGCCACACCAAGACTGGGTGCAGGAAGCAGACCAGAGACATGATGCTGTAGTAGAGGAACTTGTGGAAGCCCCCGACGTGAGCCATCTTCCCCCACAACATAAAGAGCTGCCAGTCCGGAGGACAACTGCAGAGCAAAGTCTCTTTTCACTTTTTATGCCGACAAAACCTGCAGTCTAACACGCAGAACTGAAGGCTGCACTAATATAGCTGAGTATGGGGGGAAGACATGTTGGATGAAGAATGTCAGGGAGAAGTAATAAGTGGCACCTGAGGATGTGAAGAGGTCAGGTGACTGGGGACGATATTCAAGATCGGTAAGATCATTAGCCTATTGCCCCAAATGTCTACAATGATGCACAAGGGTTATAAACGCTAATAATTTTGGCAAAAGAAAATGAATCTCAGCAGGGATCCAGCGCAGACAGACGGGCGCTGCACGTCAGAACAGAACACACATCAACAGACTGCAGTAATAAAAGGGGCACATTAATAACCATCGCCGATATTTCGAGTGGCTTGTCATCTGTACTGCCGTCTGGGGATGGTGGAAATGAACGTATACTCACGGCAAGCACGTTGCCAGCATGGAATCCAGAAAGTAGGCCAACTCAAACATCATGATGCCGACGGACGACACTCTGGAGAGGCAAATTAAAAGCAACTTTAAAGTGCATGCATCGATATTTCCCCTTTAAGTTCTGATAGCAGTCTCAGCTCATGAATGCAAACTCTCCACACTGCCACACACAAACCATTCTCTGAATGTTTGTGAGAGTAGATTTAATTTGAGACAGTAAACAGTCGCTCCTCTGGGTCATGTTTTCTGAGACGTGGCCTTGACTTCTCTGCAAGTTGAACTAATAATCCAGCTTACTCACAGTAGGTAGATGCCAAGACTGTTGAAATCTCCTTGTTGTAAAGTCTCCACCCCCACAGCACACAGCACTGAAAACAAAGAGGTTTCATGCAGCTGAAACAACGTCGCAGCATATTTGTGTCCACCAGATGTCACACTACACACGTGAATAAAGTTAGCGAGCCGTTGAACGCACCCGTTGAAGAGAGTAGGCGGTACTGGTTTATGAGAGGAATCAATACTATGGTATCAAGAAATGTATGTGTCAGCAAAATTTGATTTTTTGGGTTACAGTTAAGATCAGGGAACATATTACGACAAATAAACTACTTCTTCATATGTGCATTAGCAACATATTAGCTTGCAATTTATCATTACAAAATACCACTTTGCATACTTTTCATCCAGACTATATTTCGCCCTGAAATGGTCACTGAAAGTTCACTCAAAGTAGTAGTAGTAGTTGCTGTTATTGTGACATTTATTTATTGAGGTTTTACATATATTTTCCCTCAGCCAGAGTCGTAGAGTGTATTCTGTTTTGTTATTGTGTTTTTAATAGATAGATGGGGACATTACACGTTTCAAATGCTCCAACAAATAGTATGTACATTTCAACATTAATAAAAAAAAATCAATAAATATGTCAGAAATAGACAATATCTTTGTTAAAAGAAACATATAAATTGTTAAAGATCCTAACAATGATTTCAAATAATAATATGAAAGTTTAATGATTTGTAATGTTCTTCAAAGAGATCCAAATGCATTGTTAGAATAAAAACAGAATGGTTTTCAGCTGGTTGTTATCGAGCCCATGAGGGTTGGCAATTTAATGAACACAGTTCGGTTTGCCAGGCCCCAAAAACGGCCAAAGCTTATTGCACTTTCATGTAAAAAAAAAAAAAAAAAAAAAGAAGATTTGTTCTAATCTTAAAGATGAATTCTTATTTGAAAAATTATAGACCAGGACATTTAAGTTGCCAGTGTCTCACTATTATTATTATAATTACAGATAATTTCTGGCCTCATATGTGACACATCACAGACCGATCTAAAATGTTAATGATAATTGATAAATGCCTGGCTTTTTCATGGCTCTTTTATCCCAGCGTTGAGCTTTTAAAAAAAACTGCAGTTCAGGAAAAGGCCAGCTCGTTGAGCACTTATTATTTTCTTGAATTTGCCCAACGGCTTGGAGGAGCAGAACATGATGGCCCCGTGGATGAAGTTTCTGAGAAGCGTTTCCCAGAAATCTGGAGCCGAAACAGCACGGGAGGGAAATCAGACTTTGAATATTTTGTTTATGGTCTTAACGCTGCATATTGAGCGGCATGATTTTAACATGTTCAACACAGCGCGACTCCGGGCGCCAGGGTGAGGGAACACCAGAAGAGAGTCAAAGTGTTTACCATAAAATACATGACAAAGTCATGTAGGTGTGGATGTGTACCAGCGTGAGCTCAGTAAAGCAGCTGGAGTCTTGGTTTGAGGAAAATGTTAGCAGCTGTTGGAACTCACCCAAGGGGGTCCAATATTATTTTTAAGGAGCCAGACGATTTCAGATGATTAAAAAGATCTTTGATTGTTGTATGAGAATCGAGGAGAGAGGAAAAACAGAAGGAGAACTGCACAGTTGTGCTATATCGATCGCCTGTGATGGTACAGAGGGACAACATGGAGGGTGAGTGAGCGCTTGCTCAGTGAATAGTGAGTCCAGCAGCGGCCTACTGAATGGTTCACGATGATCTGACTCATCCACGACTCATCTTTCTACAGCTCCTGGTCATTGGATGAGAATGACATAAAATTTGGGGATAGTTGTGCATGTTGACTGTAAAAACAGACGGCTGAACTGCATCAAGAAGATTCTCAGAATCACTTTTACAACTGCACAACACTAAAATGAAGCTCTAGGCACGTGCTGGATTCATGTTTATATTAATTAAAACTAAAGTTATTACTTATTAATTATTAAAATCCATAACACATATTGTAGTGGTGGGACTTTAACTAGTTAGTTACGATTAATTAATGACAAAAAAAAGCATTTAAATGTTTTAATCGCAGTTAATCGTATTGATTTCATTGAACAGTTTGCTCTCCAGACAACAGGGAACTTTGTAAGTGCAGGAGTTCCTGGTCCACTGATCACACTGATGCACAAGACACCTGGCAGCTAGGATGATAACAACAACAACAAACATGGAGGAATCCCTGAACAAAAGCAAACAAAAGCATCTGTTTGCTTTTGTTCAGGGATGTTTTTCGCTACACAATGGCCAGGGTTTCCACTACTCTGAATGTACTTGAAATTCTTATAAAATTCTTATTCAAAAATTTTCAAGACATTAAAAGAGCTTTAGTAGCCACCATCGGGATTTATTGTGCTAGAGTCAAACTGACACTTTAGTTAATATGTGGTCTAAAATGCTACTGATTTTAACTCTGGCATTTTCATTAGCATCAATGAAAATATGATCAACACATGAAATATTGAGTTCTTAAATGTGGGCTGTACAACTAACACACACGACGACGATGAGAACTTAGTGATGTGCATATCAACTGGGGACTTAATTTTTTGTGTTCAGACAGCAGTTACAAGTAAAAACACATTTTCACAGTAAAAAAAAATTACATGCATAACCACAAACATGAGGGTGTATGAGACTCATTGACTTACCTGTTGCTGTAGAGACACCTAGAATCCTACAAGTCACCTCCACCGCAGTCCACAAAGACTCTCCCATTTTTCACAGCAAAATCATTGGCTGAATAAAATGTTTTGAGCCAACATACATCATAGAAAGCTTGTGAGTTTTGACTCAAGTGACAAGGAGCAGAACACTGGCTTGATGGTGTAATCCGCGAGCGCTGTGAAGTTTATTTGGAGGTTTGGTACACACTGCTCTAGCTGCTAAGCAGTTTACGTGAGCAGACCCTCACACACACACATTCATCAGACCAGAACAATCGCTTTCATCATCCTCCGAAGTAGTAATGCTTAACCATAATCTGTGCATGAAAGACTGATCAGCGAAGGAGTGCTGAAGCCACCAGCTCACAATTGTGAATCATGATGGAGCCTGGGAACAGTCACAGTAACCCACGTCTTCGGACCTTGGAACGATGGTCAACATTTAAAGGTGCCCTCAGCTGCTCCCTGCAATCTCAGGTGGAAGACTGTGCTGAATCACATTACGAATATTTTACCCTCAAAAAACAGACCTCGGTGAGACAGTTCCACCCTGAAGGTCAAGTGGAAGCCTCCAGTTTCATACCACGTTACAGCGACCTCAAATGAACTCCATGAGACTTTGACTCTCCCAGGTGAGTTGAGTGGACTAGGATGTCAAGGATGAAGACCCTTTGACACATTTGCATGCAACACCCTGAAGTAGTTTCGCCGACTGCTAAGCTTGTTCAGACGCACCGGAGGCAAACTGGACTTAGCTGTAAGAGTCACTGATCCCACACACAGAACCACACGCTCAGTCAGGGGCCAAACTAAATCTTTCTTAAGTCTCCAACAAAGACACGGTTGTGGTTTAGTACCAGTTGCTCTTGTTTCCGGCTTAACTCTGAAGAGCAGCTGATTCTCAGTTACTTTCTAACCAGGCCCATTTGGACACAGTTCCAGAACACTAACACACCACAGGAATGTGATGTTGCGGGGATTTCACTTTACAAGGTCAACAGGAAGTATTTCACAGCAGACTTCTCAGTCAAAATAGAGTCCATGCATCGTTCTCTCACTGATTCACTTTTTGTTGGAGAGAATAGTTTGTTATCACTAAATAATTATTTATTGTGGTCAAACTTTGAGAGTCAGGTTCGGTGTCGCGCGTGGCTGCACATGCATGTTCAGGAGCTCCATGCAGCATGACCAGAAGGCAGGCAGTGTTGATGTTTATCTAAGCCTCATGACGACAGAACAATAAAAAAAACCCCTCCAACCAAAAAAGGCTTTTTATTTTACACGGATTCTGAGGTCCACAGTCACTGTGCAGACGTGCCAGAGGGCAGAGTCATTTTAAATAATTGTGACTGATTGCCATCGACTCCGTCTGCACGTCTAACGTTACAGTAAAAATACAGTCGGTGTTTTCTTTCGGTCGGTGCAGCTCGGTGAAAACACACAGCCTCTCACTGCTCTGCATCTCAGCACCTGATCCCTGACCTCTCGCCATCGTCTCACACTTTCACTCATCTGCAACTTCTCTCGCCCCCAAACCTTCCTCTCTGGACAGCTACTCAGTGTCACCACCTCCGTCTCACTCAGCTGAGATCATCCTCCTAAACTGATTTATATATATATATATATATATATATATATATATATATATATATATATATATATATATATATATATATATATATATATATATATATATATATATATATGTATGTAGTGTTACTTAGAGCTGTAATACAAACCCAAGTCTAAAAATATGTGCTTTGGAACTATTAAGGGCGCCATCTAGTGGACGGACTTCACAGCCTCCTGATCCAGTTACTCCGGTTGAAGAGAGGTCAGGAATCAAGAGCATCCGTGATCCTGATGGAGAACAGATATGGCAGAGAGAGCAGAAATATGCACTTGTGAAACAGATACTGAGTCTTTGAGGAGACAGATAAGACAGGCAGGTCTGTTTAGCATTATCATAAGATGACATCATTACGGAGTGCGCGGCCTCCAGACCTCCCACAGGTTAGAGGAAGCGGGGTGAAACAATCTAGGTGAGATTATCGGATTAGATTCCTGCCGCAAGCGATTTATTGAGACAAGCATTTATGATGACAGAAAAAAAGAGCTTTAAGGCTAAACCGTGTATCATAAAACAAGAAAATGAATGAATCAAGAATTAATCTCATTTAGTTTTATATTATATGTATGTATGTATATGTTTTATATATAATATTCAAAACCAAACAACAGATTTATTCCACAAAAAACTGAATCAATCAAAAAGAGATGTCAAATTGTATATAATATTAAATTAGCGTACAGAGGTCATTCCTTGGCTAAATTATTGTGATAAAAAAGGAGAAAAAACTAATGAAAACCTAGATATTTTGACTGTTTTAAAAATGGTATTGTAACCTTTTCAATCAATCATTAATATTCTTGATCCACAAGTGTCACTTCGATCGATATTCAGTTGTCACTATAATGTAATAATGGTATATCAGTAAAGTAATAATAGTATATCAGTAAAGTTTAACAGCAGTGAGGGAAAGTGTGCAGAGTTTTCCAAAGATTATGATCATGGTTATTCTCTAAATATCATAATATTTGTAATTATTGTATATGAAGATTTTTAAAAGTACGACTACGAAAGCGAAAGAAAACTCAATTAGGAACTTCAGAAGAGCAGAGCACAGTTGTGCAGCAGGACTGGTGAGCATCTGGTCGCTCCTTAAAGACACGTGGAAGCAATTATTTTTGATATTTTCTCTTCGGGCAGTGCTTGAAATAAATCTAGATACAGATCTTGGTGAGGAAAGATAGAAAACAGAAGCATTTTAGGTGAAGGATTAACAACCAGGTCGGCAGGTTGTGCTACCTGTGTGTGAATTGGGTGGCAGTTTTATTACAAGTTATTTTTATTTTCTATTTTTTAAAAAAGACTGATCATTTATTGTTTCATTATTTAGGGTTGTCCACCACAAAACTAGAATATTACACAACTGAAAGCTCGATTGTATTGAAGTGGAGGAAATAAACGCATTCTCCGTTTATCAGTAACCAGCGTTACCTCGATGCCTGCAACTCACCGACCCCTCACATGCAACAGTTTCACACTGCTTGGCCTCCATCTGTTCGGCTTCAGCTCACAGGAAAACGGAATTAATGAACACTAGTTGATTCTGATGAACGTCATCATCCTCCACAAGAGAGAGGATTTAAAAAGCTTCCTGACGGTGATGTTTCATTGCAGCCTGTCATCTTAAGCTCTCTCAGGACTTCTTCACACATCATCTACAAAAATGTAAACTGACTAATGAAAGACGAGGAATGGGCCCAGGCCAACAGAAATGTGCGCACACACAAGCTCAGCTCACAGAAACATCAACCAAAGAGGAGAACTGGAATTAATAGTGAGATAACAAATTTAACATGTAAATACAGTAGTGATTTAAAAGTTGAAACCTCTTATGTGGGTTTTTTTACTGACTTGACATGCCTCTGATAATAATACGAATAATAATAAGATTTACAAACACATCTCACAGCAGTATTAGGTCATCTAAGAAGGCAAGTCAGCAGGTAAGTAGAGGTTACAAGTATCACTTGTCCAAGTGGTGAATCACCACTTTGTTACGTGCTACAACCTTACAAGACTTGTATGCTCTTATTCAGAAGCTCACTCTTCTTTCTTCTCAAGTGCTACTGTGGTTACTGACTCCATATCTACACAATTCTTTGACCTCATTGATTCTTTATTAAAGTCAAGCTGCCAGTATTGAAGGCACAATGGTTTTGATCTAAATGAAATATTTATAACTGCCGTATTTCTCTTCTCATGCCAGGCGAGATAGCATCTAGGTCATGTTTCATTACAAGGAACATTTCCATCTCGTGGCTCTTCTTGACATGAATAGGAGCCCCCAAAGTCTGCTTCTTATTTCTTCTGTGCTTCAGTGAAATAGACATCACAGGCATATTCTGAATTAGTCTAAAGTGCACGGCAGGGGACATTAGAGGGTGAGAGGAGGTATTTCCTTCCCGTTTCCTATGCTGTTCTTATGTGGAGAGTGATGGACAAGCAGGAGCGTTTGGTCAGATTGTGCAGGGCACTGAGTCTTTCTGTCAGTTTGGGGTCCATGTCTACTTCCATAGACCAACTACAGATGGATGAAATACATGTGCATCAAACAATATTGAGGTGCTCTCAGTGTTGAAGAAAGAGGGAAGGGGCTGAAAGGGAGCGGACATTGAGGATTGCGCGTACCTAGAGGAGAAGTCTCTCGAGGACTGTGACGGTGTAGATCTGAAAGAAAAATCTGGCTAACTCGGGCCGAGTAATGCAATGACTTTAATAGGAGAATGGAGTGTTGAGATTATGTATGCAAGGAGTATTTCTGAAGCAGCGAAATCCCAGGACAGAGCCCTGAGGGACACCCCCTGAATTTATGTTTTCAAAAATATAAAAGGGATTCAAAAAAGCATGTTGCTGTGGGAGTAGTGGTCCACATGGTCAAGAACTTACATAAATGTATGCAGAAGAAATGTAATGATTGCCACAGGGCGGATGCTTTGGGGAATAAAGACGAAAAGTGGTCAATACAGGGATCGCACCAGCGACCTTGGTCTAACCAACTGAGCTAACATGTCCCATAGAAAAAAAAAACCGCTTGGAATCAATACATTTGGTAAAGCCCTGAAAAACCAGGCCTGGAAATCTGATCTGAAAACGTGGAAATGATGCTAAAACTATTAAACAGAGCGCAGGTGATCCAGCACAGATGGATTATTTTTGACTCTTCAGTTGAGAATTTCACAGTAAAATAGATGTTAACATCCATGTAAATTACCAAAAGCTACAAATGCCTTTATAAACAGGATTTTTAATTTGCAGCAGAAGTCGATGAAACTCAGTGACCACAGATATCAACAAAACAAAAACAAAATCGACCAGCAGAGAACAATGCGCCCACTATGGCCCCATTATACCTTATAATAAAGTGTTTATGTAACTTGTTTTGTCTACCCAGCGTGACTCACAGCCGCAAAGCCAGCAGATAATTTGGGATCATCAGCAGATGGGAAGTTGCTTTGTGTTTCTCTTATTTTTTTGACAAATGGAATCCAGAGAGAAGGAAGCTGCAGCTGGAAACCTTCATGGCTCGGACGTTCCAAAATGTGCTGCTGTCAGTTGTGTAACAGTCAAAGCTTTCGCCGGTTACAGTTCAAAATCCAAGAGAAAGATTCTTTCTAAATCACTTAAGTTCGGCTAGGAAATTGAGGAGCTCCAAAAGGGGAAAGCCTGTTATTTTCATTCAGATATTGATGAAGCGTGATGTAAGAAATCGGCACATTTTGGTACAAAACAGACATGATTACTGTTCGGAATTATCGGTGCCACCACTTTGGTCATCATCAATTGTTTATTTGTTGCTTTCAATGAATATATATTGTACCGTATCAACTATTCACTTGGATTGGCGGCTGAGGTTTTGGTGAATTGGTTTATGTTGTAATTGTGTTTTCACTATTTTAATTGATCCCTACCTAAGCATGGATATAATATAAGGTAAAACTTTTTTTGCTTTTAGCTTTTAGCTAGCGCTGCGTCCTAAACTGAAAAACGTGAGAAACTGGATGTCCTGTTTTCAGCAGGACGCCAAAAATTTCTGACCGTTCATTTACAGATTCTCATGCTTTTGTGGTTCCACAACTTTCCCATCGCAGACACCATTTTTTTTCCAGGCGAAAAGTCACAGTTACGAATCGCAACATTTGATTGGTCGACTTTAGTAGAATTAGGAGTTTAGGAGTATTTTGGTATTTTTTGGTGTTCATAACCGTCTTAACTTAAAACGACTGGTTCACTGGTTCTTCCAAACAATTTAAATTTCTCTACACAAGCAAAACCAATGATCTGTTTCATTCTGTAGAAAACAAAAGCACATATGACAGAAGTTGGTGTTATTAAAAAAAAAGGAAACTGATAAAAATATGCAGTCCATGCCAAACGCTTGAACCCGCCTCTCATTCAATGCGTTTTCTAAATTTCCACAGCTATTTACAGTATAGATTTTCACTGAAGGAAGTAATAATATGAATGAACACATGGAATTATGTAGTAAACAAAGTGTGTAATTACTCAAAACAGACATTATATTTTTAGATTCTTCAAATCAGCTGCCTTTTGCTTTGATGACTACTACTAGTACTTGAAGACTGCTTGATCAGGTTTTCCAACAGGTGACTACATCATGAAGCGTCAGAAGAAGGGAAAGGGTTTGCAGTGCGGCCAACAAAGCTAAAGGTGGCTACTTTGAGTCATCTAAAATATGAAACTTATTCAACATTTTTTTCATTTGTTTGTTTTTTCATATGTTTGCACAATGCACAAAGTAGCAGAAATAAAGAAAAAACACTGTAACAGAAGGCGTGTCCAAATCTTCGGCCTGTTCTGTGTGGTGGTAGGTTTTTTGATGATACTGGTTAGAAAGTTTTTTCTTTTTTGGTAAATACAGTCATAAAATATGGTATGCAAGCGCATTATTGCAGGGCAACTGTACAGTGAATGATGTCAACTCATCCCCTCACCATCACAGCCCAGTAAGGCCACAGCTTTTACAACTGTCAGCCCAGCGGTGAGACAGCCAATAAACCACATGATTGAGACCCGAGCTTAAAGTCTAATCACGTCCCATTTCACGCCACATTATAAACACGCGGCTATTTGTCATGCCCACTGCCCTTTTGCTGAGTTTATAAACGAGAAGCTGCCCTCCTCGGGATTCTCCACAGATGGCTGTGCTTTACGAGCGTGTGCAGTGGTCAGGGACATCCTTCAGTCTGGCTAAGTGTTTCCATGCCAGCGGAGGCCCGCTAGCTCTAATGTAGCCGTGCTTTATTTGAGGAATGGACTTCAAGAAAACCGCCTTCTGCTGTGTTTACACCAGTGATTTCCAAGAATAACTCATTCAATCGTCGCCTCGGAGGAAAAATGTCCTTCATCTTATTAAGGGGCCTCCAGTAACTTATTCAGCACTACTGCGAAGAGTGTGAAAAAGGCTTTGAATGATTCCTTTTTTTCCTGAAATAACTGACGTATATCTTTAGCAAATAATAGCTATAGAGGTTAATGCAAACTTGATCTAATACTACAATGCCATCTAGATTGTGGTCGCATTCATTTGACTAGCGATAAAACCAGGAAACATAAATGCAACACCAGTCTAATTCTAATGTTTGCACACACTTTTATGAGTGGCGGAGCTCTTCGGGAGGTCCACTTCATGGCGCTAACAGCTAACGCATGTGTTGGTAAGAACACCTGCGACACACATAAATCATGAGGGGACACAAAAAAAACGTGCTTATGCACAGTAAACTATCACAATAAAGAGACAGAAATGACTGTTGTGTTACTGAGATTAAAGTGGGAATATTAGGACACAAGAAGCTCTCAGCATTACACAGGAAGTCAGGACTTGCAGCTTTGACACTCTGGAACTACTTTGTTTAACTCTAACAACACAGCTTTGGCGTCTGTTATCTGTCATGCGTTCCAATGAGTTGTTAGTTAAGATGTTCGCGGAGGAGTCGACAGATCCTGCTGACACGCAGACTCAAGTGATTGCACTGCCAGCTCCAGACTGACATGTTTGGCTGAGATATCAGATCGTGGTGTCGCCTGGATGATCATGTTCAGTCACTCTCTCCTGACCTCTCAGTGGTCCTCCATGACCTCATGACCCAGTTTGACCACACAGAAATCCTCCATCAGCAGGGTCATGGCTGCACTTAAACCCACTCTGCTTTGGTGTTGGAGGACATATGTGGAAGTACAGGGGTGTTTTTAAACACTCCACTTGTGCTCCCAGTGTCAGAGGTCATTCACATCTCCACCTGTTTCCATGGCAACACAAGCCAACGGTAAAGTATTGATTTGAATAGAAGCATTCTTGCAGCTTGTGATTTAGATTGAGGCGAAGAATAAAAATCGTTTCATGTGGGGTTAAACTGTGTTTCATGCAAAGTGCACATTGCCGGCTTTTGACTGTGAGGCGTGAGGTCCCTAGAGCCCAACTTTAGGACCAGACATTTGTCTTGAAACAGAAACTCAGCATTGTAATATGTCTCCCACAAGTTGTACGTTGATTGTATGAAGTCACAGCCTCAAGAAGAAACACAGGAATATATGCAGGTGTGTAATTATTTTACTGCAATAACATTGTTTGTAATTACACTCATTGCTCCTGTTAGGCTGGAGGACGAAAGGGTCATTTGTTTGGCTGAAATATGAATCCATGGCAGATCAACACGCTCCAGAATTTTAGTTCTCCATTTTGTTTATAACAAGAATGGCTTGACTGCTTTTTATCAAAAAGCAGAGTTTGAAATCTCATGTAAACATGAAGTGTAATGGCTTCATTCATCACCCTGGCATGGCTGATCTCGGGATGCAGGTCTGGAGTCGACCTCGTGTGGATTTTGGGTTGCTTTCCTCTTGTATGCTAAAGACGTGTATATTCTTTTTTTCTTCGACTGTAATTTAATTTATTTCAGTTTTCATTTCACCTCAAGCTCAGTTCCAAATGTGTAGTGAATGTCAGAGCTCCTTAAAACCTAATAAGCTTGTTGATAATGTCACAATTTGGGTAGATTTTTTTATTTTATTTTTTTACTTTCAGGAATTCAAATCCACAGACATTGTATTCCTGTACATCTATCTTGGATTAAATAACACATCTGCAGCAGGAAGTGCAATGAAGGCCCAAAAAGTATGAGCATCCTGTTACACGTTGTGTCCCACATAGTCACCTCTGCACCAGTCTGACAAACCACTCTGTGATTTAACCTTTATCGAGGAACACTGAAGCAGCTCTGAATGTACTGGCACGGGTCACAGTGAAATGATTTGTAATGGTCCATCCTGATGCTGTCTAAACACAATCAGTTCTTTACACATATACGTAAGTGTGAGCAGCTGCAGTTCCCCGTCCGGCATGACCTCACGAAACATTCGATCCCGGGCAACCACGCTAAATTGACAATGCGCCAGCGACACTGATGTTTGGCCGTACAGCTTGTCTGGATTTCACGCTCACTTAATTTGATCGAGGTCTTACAATGATATATCCTTACAGCGCCGACCTTTGACACCATCACCCCCGGCGACCGCGCAGAGTCCCACTGAGTTTGGTGAAGAGCATCGCTGCAGGAGGTTTGCTGTCCACAGCAATGATCCGGCATCACTTCCATGTAGCGTCTGACAGTTATGGGGTGATGTATAACTCCACTGATATGAGATGTCTTGTTTTGGTTTTTTCCCATTTTAGCATGAATAAATTTCATCTCACTAACTTAAAAAAAGGCTGAGAATAATAGAATGAATTATTGATATATAAAGTTAAAGAGCCTTTATTTAGCGCAGCACCTTCCCACATCACTCACTATACCCCAAAAACATGAGTAGATTCATTTATGACTCATAATTTCCCAGCTTAGACCCTTAATTTTCAAGATAGGAACAGCTGTTTGAGGCAACTGATGAACAGCGGTTGAACCCTAACCCTATCCCTAACCATGGACTCTTGCCACTAGCATGATGCAAATTGTGACTTGTGTAAAGAAAATCAAACCATCGATTTCACTCACATTCATGTCACATCAAAGTGACGTGAATATCTCGGACAGTGCGAATTTTCCAGGAGCACATGACCACTTTTTCCTTGAACCAACTCTCATATTTTACCTTTTTCCTTCTTCTTTACCTTCACATCATTATGAGGGACCAAAAAAAGGACATAATAAGAAATACATACATAAATAAATGATTTGATAAATGCATTTAATAAATAATTTCTCAAGTGAATACACAATTGCATGGTATTATTTTATGTTATTATTACCACAATTAAAGAATATCCTCATTCATTTTTAATGCTAATAATGTCAGTTATTCAATAATATTTAGATTTTTTTGATTTTCCATATTCCATTTTTTATATTATTGGATTTATTCTTTCATTTATTTATTTACCTTTTTACTTATTTCTGACTCCACCTTGGTGGGAGGAAACGTGAACATATGAATTGAGTAGGCAGTTTATTCTTTTATTTCAGCATTTATTAAATCATTTATTTATATATTTATCATTGTATCACTTTTTGTCCATAATATAGCATTGGTGTTTCATAGTCGAAATTGAAATACAAATACAAAGCTCTGTTTTATGAACTCAAATGTCTGGCTCTGAACGTGCAAAAGTGAAATGGATAGTGCTGAAATAGACAGCACCAATAAAACAATCCCCATCATATGAACCTCTCAAACGTGGCTCCAGCCGCTTGTGATACAGCGATATGATACAAATTGATTTTGCAGAACATAAAAATGGAGTCAGTGACGGCACGTCCAGTGCGCTCAGCCTATAACCAACCCAACTTTAATCAGACTGTTTTCACTGTATATCTAGTGTGTAAGAAATCCTCGCTGGCCGCTCAGCGTTAACAGCCACCGTCGGACCAGACCTCCACTATCTCACACGATCATCAAAGAACAACAGAGATGTGAGACTTGACTTCTCGCTGGTAAAACGGTCACTTCACAAGACTGAGTCTGGACTTCTGACGTCCTCCTGAGGGAGCAGGAAAACACAGCGGGCAGCACCCAGAGCGTGGGCCAGACGGATCACACTCAATGCAACTTGACATTGTGGGAGAACGTAGAGTGAGAAGCTGATACTTCACCAACATTTGAGCCTCAGACACAGAGATTATTAGAAAGATATGATTCAGAACGTTTCAGCGACGAAGGCTTTAATGAGCAAATCATTCCAAGAACAATGTTCGCTGAAGCCTCAGTGGTGGAACTTTCACCTCAGCAGTTCAACACTGCGGCCATTTTGAGTCTGTGTTTTGGGATAACATATGAGGCGATCAGATTGCATCAATGAAAATGTTGATAGACTAATTGGGTTAGTTCTATTCTCACAAGAAGAGAAACAAATGAACCTTTTATTAAAAAACACCTCCACAATGTGGGCACCAGCTTTTCCAAGTTACAACCAGTGGCTAGGTTGATATTTTTGCTTTTGTTAGAGCAAAACTTTAAGGTCCTAGCAGATCATGGTCAACAATAAAGAATAATAAGCAATAAAAATATAGAACAATAAAGAAACCAGTGTATTAATTAACATTACATTTTGTTTTATTAGATTTTTACACAGTTCAGTTGCATTTTTATTTCATTTGAGTGGCAAAATTTGAATATGATTTAATTTCAAAAGCAATTTGATATAGCATAAATGAGAATTTTTCTCCTTCATTGGACAATCAGAAGTATAAGTCAATGTCCCACTGCAGTCAATACAACAATACCAAACAAATTAATACATTAGCATAAAATCTGTTGAGCCCCAACAAAATATATTCTCTTATTCATTTAAAAATGTATTGTATATATGGTTATTGTATGTATTGTATAATGGTTATTATTATAATAAAATAGAATCTATGATCATATGATGTGTACATTCAGCATTTACAGAAGTGTGTTCACATGTCAGGAGGAGAGGTTCAGGAGTCTGATAGCTGTAGGGAAGAAGCTGTTCTGGTACTTGGTGGTCTTAGTCCAGAGGCTCCTGTAGTGCCTCCCAGAGGGCAGGAGGGCAAACGAAGTAATGCTCCGGTAATAACCTTAAGTTATGAGCAATTTTGAGGACATTGATTCCCCATTCAAATCTACCTTAAATAAACACAAAATTTGGAATGTACTTCTTTACGAGACAATTCTAATGGATTGATTATAACTATTTAATGTATATAAGATAAAAGCTATAATAAATGGCACTTGTTGATTTTGTTTCCATTTGTGTTCCAGTTATTTTTTTGCTTTGATTGCTAATTTATTTATTTATTTTTAACAGCATGAACATATCATTATCAAGTCAGAAAGCTGGCAGAAATATATTCAGTGTTCAGATATACATTTTTTTGTATTGAAGTGGCAACTGAGGAATCAATTTGATGAAACCTATTAAACTCCATGCTTCAGCCTTTGGGAGTAATATTACCTTTAATGACTAACGGGGAGGTCCTTTTTTATTTTTTTAAAAATCATATCCAGGTGTGCGTCAGCGGAAGCCCCCAAATTGTTGCACGTGCCCTAAAGCAGCTCTAATATCCATTTATCCTGAAGGACGCGTTAGATTAGACTCAAATGGCTCAAGGCTGTCGTCACATATTCTAGGTGTTTAAGTGGTCTTCTTGCCCATATATGTGTTTTGTGGAGGTGGCAGGAAACCATCCTAATCCCCCAGCATCAGCCCATTAAACGGCAGACAGATTTAATTATAGAGAAAAATAATTACGTCGCCACAAAACCCCAAACAAAACATAAAACAATAGCAGCTCAGACACTTAACTACTCAAATCCTGACATGTGGGCAAATATTTGAACATCAGAGGACAAACTGGAGCTCAGTTTCTTTTTCCTACAAAGTCATTGAGGGAGACTCGGATGTCACGCATGAAAATCTGCGCCATGAGTCCTCAACAGAAAACAAATGCCGCTCGCTCTGCCTGTTAAGCGTTGAAAATATCTTCCTCAACCCGAAGCGCAGGAGAATGTTAATAGGTTTCAAATTAACATTGTTTGGTTGTCCAACTCCTTCCAAGTCTTTCCATGCCGCGCGAGCCAGCTGTGTAAATATGATCCATCTCCCCACAGGGAGTATAACTTTCACTTCATACGCTTCATAGCGAACTGTGACATGCCGTGTGTTCCAATAAAATATAGAGTGGCTATGTCAAAAGTAAAAAAATGGCTGCTGTTGAACCATAAAAAATATTCTAGCATCTTGATATTAAAGAAGCTCCATGTCCAAACTAGTTTGACAGAATATATGGCAGGGATTCAGTTGCATGGTTCATTAAAGCTAGGTTGAAGCGCATTGTTTTGTATCCAAATCTGTTTTTCCCAACTGGATTAGAGCTTCATTTGTTTCTGGGAGGATAAAGCATGTCGCCAAATTTCAAACCAAAATCAAATCTGTATAGAACAAAATGAGTCATCTCATTGTTCAAAATGTGAATTGTCTCCCTGCTGATGTATCACAGAATAAGTTCCTGAATTCAACATCCGAAATGATTCAAGTGAGAGCTTCAGGATCATATGTGAAGAAGTTGCAACACTAGCTACATGTTTAGGAACCAAAAACACTAACTTGCACAGGTGTACTGACACAAACGGGCCACTTGGGGCAGCAGCCAAACATTGCAGTCAGTCATATATAAATACAGTAAATCATCACTGAGCTATTGCTGAGTCCTGTTCAGGATTGTGTAATTCATCTTGCTTAAACTGTAGATAACATCAAGTATTCGAAAAGTGTGAGTTCAGAGGGCATGAGGTAAGTTACTTCCATGAACATGCAGGACAAAAGGCAGCAGCCAGAGCTGACTACTGTATTGACAAAAACAACATGTAGCAAGTTAGTAGAAACATCAGAATCATCTCGCCGTTGCCTTCTTGAGAACTTTCCTGCGAGGTCAGCTCATCCCAGTCGAATGGTTGATAAAGATTAGTCAGACACGATGAGCGATGATGCTCCGCTAAGCCATCAAGCCTTGGCATGTGAGTCGTCCCTGAATCTCCTGTGAGACTCGCTTGTGTAACTCTCAAACTATGAAAACATCTGTTCAGTTTCACTTCAGATTACATGGAGTTAAATGAAGCACTGACGGGAACTCGTGACTCCACAGGTTCAACATTGTGGTTGCCAGACAGCAGCGTGAACTCCTGACCCCTTGCTCGCTTGTGTTCAGGACAGTAAAGACTAAATCAGCCATTTTATCTTCCTCCAACCGTTAAACACGACTACTGATGCTACAACGTCACTCCTATCAGGTTTTATAAGGTTCTAAATTGTACCTGAAAGCCTGGCCCACTCCCAGAGCCCCCGCTCCATCACCCCCTCTTGGGTCTGTTAAGGCTGATTGATTGCAGCCGTGGGTCACTTGGCGCTGTTGCTCTGCTCCACGGGAAAGAGACATTCCTTATCAAAATCACAGTGTGACACAGACCCGCGAACCAGCGTCCATCTGATAACGGCAAAGCAAGACAAGCCAAGGAAGCGGAGGTGGAGGGGTCAGTAAAATATGAAGAGGAAGGGACGCATCAAAGACAGAGATAAAGAGGGTTCCTTCACATCTCTGATCTACACTCAGATAAGTGACCAACTCCAGGTGTTAACAGTGTAACGTATATTCATTGAGTCACATGCAGCTCATGTGCAGCTCTGCTGCCGTCTGTGGCTCCTAAATACAGATGTATTTCGTGTGTGTGTGTGTTCTCCACAGGGTCCGGGCAGTAAAACACTCCATGATCTCTGGCCCATGTTGTTACAGCGCAGTTAAGTTCAGCACAGGAACCCAATTAGGGTCTTGAATTTCCTCGTTCATCATCAAGCGTGAGTCAAGTTTGTCTGTGTCACATAATAAATGCAGTGGCGACTTCTAGTTCTGCGAGAGGCTCAGAGAGGAAGGCGGCTCTTCTCTTAGTTGCTTCAAGGCCACAAGTAAATGGTCCGTGACAAGGCTCTGGAACTGCACACAGAACAGGCAGAATGGAATGATCTTACAGTGTCTAGGCAGCTGGTTCTGTTGAATTTGAACACATGAATGTACAACTATTTCTACGGGAAGGCAAGTTCAGCGCAGTGTGCCCTGAGCCAGACCCCGACATTCCCCTCGAAGACGCCCCATGTGGAATAGCCTGTCGGTTGTGTGGTGTCACTGTATAAGCTCTTCAGCTGGAGCACCAACCATGAAATGCTGGATGAGTAAACCTGTTCTTCTTCCCAAAAGATGCAGAGCTTCATAAAAAAAACAAAAAAAAAACGGTGGAGGTGGAGGCAGTGTCAGAGAAGAAGTGGCAACCAACACTGATGCAGTGCTGACAGTTTTGGGGGAGTTGCCTTTGACACTACAGATGAATCCAGAGAGACCAACTCTATAGTCTCAAAAACAAACAGCTAAAGATGATATCAACCTATCAAAATGGAACACAGAAAAGAGTAAGAGTCCTTTTGTTTATTAAAAGATAAACAAAAGGACTGAGGCTGTGAGGTGTGATTACACATCAGGTAGACAAAACTATTGAGGGATTTTAGTTACAGGCTTTTTGTTTTTTTCTTTCCATTTTTACATTACTATCTCTATTTCTTTAATGTGTAAACCCACATGCATTAAGATGTCTATCTATTACAATTCAGTTTTTGGAAGCCAACCAATGTCTATTTCAGGTTCCTCATAAATATATCAAAAATTGCTTAAATCTTCACATTTTGCTCACAACTTCATCTGTTTCACCAGTGCATTCAGACGTGTTTGTTTACAGAACTGGTTCCTCCATCATCATTCGACTCCGTTTACAGAGCACTGTACTCGTCAAGAAATTATTTTGTTAATGAAAATTTTTGTATAAACAGAAAACAGACTTTATCATGTCTTGATCGAATTTTTGTCATGCAGCCTTCGAAGGTTAGACTGTAGGAGCCAATTGGCTTACAAAGCTAAGTCAAACCTTCCATTTAACAGGCAGCATTTGATCGTAAAATAACTATAACCTCAAGAAAATAGGAGATGTGAAAGGTAAAGCAGCGGCAGTAGTGTTGAGTGTACGTGTGAGCTAGCACTTCGTTAGCGATATCAAAGCTCTTCCTTTCTTCCGTTCAACAGGGTCCAAGTGAAACCCTCGGCCTCAGAGAAGCCGCCACAGGAACCCACAGACATAGAGTTCTCGGATTTCAACGCCCGCCAACATCTGAACAGCGGATTATCGCAGCTTCTTGACCATTAGACACTTGTTGAATGGTCTTGATTCCCCGTTAATGGCATACGCACTCCTGTGAGGCGAGGAAGTGAAAGACGTGGCCGCAGGAGAAGAAAAGAGAGAGGGAGCCTTATTTCACATTCACCTCCCGAAAACCTTTTCACCGCACATACAGCTTTGGGACACAAAGCGGCTTTTGTCCGGTTGGTCTGAGGTTAATGGAGTCTTGTTAGGGTCCACAGGCGAGGCCTCTGGGAATCTCCACACATACACAGTTACACACACACACACACACACACGGATAGAAAAACACACACAAAGACAGATTCCTGAAGGCCTTTGTTTTCCTGCTGTCCGTTTGTTAGCAGAATTACACAAATACTGTCTGAGCAGTGATGATCTTTATGGGTTGAATTTAACTAATAAATATGGACATAAAAAAGTGACTTTATTCCTTTCACTTGACTGAATTGGTGGAAAATAAAGTCTCTAAATTGATGCAGCATGTATAACAGAGGAGATATTTCATTCTAAAACTCATAAAGTCGGTGTCATATTAAAGCAATGGGACGACAAGAGATCAAATGTGTGTTTAAGAATGTCTGTCCGCGCCTCAGCTGAAGTTCAGCTTCGCAGTTTCACTTTCAGTCAGCGTGATGGACAGACTCACACTTGCCAGCGTCCCTGTGATTCCATTTCTGTCCTCAGTGGCTCTTTTGGATTGTTTTTGAAACGCCATCCTTGGGCCCTGCACTGTATGGGAAAATGCTGACTCGTCATTTTGCCAGTTGCGGTGCCGACCGCAGACGTCAGGATTTTGTGAATAAATACAACTGCTGAATGATTAAAGAGAACAAGCTGAAAAAAGTGAAAGATAATCATCTAGGAGCCAATCGTCACTTAGTATTTGTGTCAGAGTCGATACGACGTTTGCGGCAGCCAGAAATATTCGCCTGGTTTTCTGTCCGTTGACATGATTGGAGCTCATTTTCAGCTTTCAGCCACCTTCAGCGGTTCCAAATAAACCATCCTCTTTTGATTTTCACTTTCACATGGATCCCATCTGACGGAAAGTGAGGCGAGTGAAGGATGGACCCTGCAGCTTGGACCATCATTCCTCACTTGGCTGCAGCCAACGTGACATGGCGAGAGCGTGAGGTCATCGCTGAGGAGTGATGAAGAGACGATGGATTCCGTGAGATAACTGACTGAGCTTTCGCTGCAGCTGGGAAACAACTGCTTTAATCTTATCAAAGTACACTGACACAATTTGTTTTAACCATTTAAAGCTTCTGTGTGTGGGCGCATGAATGTGTGTAACTTTGTAGGAGTGAAGCTTAAAAGCCGCTCAGGCTCACTCATGTGTCGACTCCACATGTGGGTGAAGTTGAAAAGATCAGTCAGACGCTTCACTTGTCCACTTGAAAGACCACACAACACTGCCAGACTGATGGTGAGTCTTCTCACATAAATCAACCTCTGTCTCTACTATAGCTGAATCTGGATATAGTGATCAAGGAGAACATACATTAATGGAACTCATAATAATTTTGGGAAAAAATGAAATATGATTTATTAGTATAATATTGCGATTTGTGGTTCAGCATGCAATGTTGAAAAATATTTTAGTGCCACTCTTTTGTTTTAAAATCACAGCCTTTGCGATTCGAAAAACGCATTATACCACACCATGTCGACTGCAAATGTTAAGGACTAATTAATTCAAAACATTAATAATTTTGTTGTGCACAAATATGTTACTTTGGGCCCAAAACGTTTTTTCAAAAATGATAATAAGGAGCAAGCAACAATACAAGCAAACAATACTTAAAAAGAAAGGAATATATAAGGTGTATACAGTATGTGTTTCTGGCAACGTGCGGCAGTGGAAGCTAACTTCCACACGTGCCATCTCCTCATTCCTACTTCCAGCTCCTGGTTTTTCTTCTTGAATATGGATCATTTTAAACTATTTAGATATCGGACTCCTTTTGTTTACCTTATAGTGTTATAAATTGCACGGTTTCCATCAAGCTTTTTTAAAACTGTGGGGGAGAAAATAAAAAGTATAGACCACAACCAATCCAGCAGGAAGCAGGGGAGGACAGGAAGTTCTGATTTTTATTGAACTGTCGACAATAAAAATGCTAGCTTTTAATGTTGAGAAGTAAATCTCTCTCCAGACTGCAGCCGTCTCTTCAATTATTAAGCGATCAGATGCGGCTTGAGCTCTGCAAGCAATGGACCAATTCCAGTCACTTACTTATTATGCTTGTTTCTTTTTTGGGATATTTAAGTTTAAAAACCACCATCATCATGTCCACCTCCATGACACCTTAAGTGTTTTACACTTGTTTCAGTGGTTCCACTTCATTTTAAATCATTTGATCACGAGGTTTCATTTTTTTGAAAAGAGGTCATTTTCCTGAAGGAATAGTGGCTCTTAACAGTGGTTTCTTGTTTTGTTGCAATTAATTATTACATTTTTTTTATTAAATAACCTAAAATGTAAGTTTCAGAAGGAATTTGAATCATACATATTAAATTCATGAATGAAACTGAATATTTGAAAGTATAAACCAATAATGAGTAAAACTACTGTGTCAAAAAAGAAATCCATAAAAAATTCCACCTCTGATGAAGTAAATGACTTATACGGTCATATAAATGTGTATATATGTATTTATTTTACATTTATTCAACTGTTACATTGTTCTGTAAATGACCAAATTAAGTTCAAAAAGTGTAAAAAAAACAGGATGAATATTCAACATAGGGTTTCCTGTGGTTAAAATTAAGGAATGGCGGCTCTTATTGAAGCTGCAGCAGTGCAACACGATCATTGGAGTGGAAACCTGGAATTGTTTATTACAGTGCTAGAGCTTTATGTTTTGTGATGGTAAACTCTGTCCACCTCTGTATTTGGACCCTGACTGAAAACCACTCATGGTACAAACTAGATACTACAGATTGAATTATGAGAGCAAAGAATAGTTTCTGGACAAAACCACTCTTTGTTTTGCGTTTTTTATGTTTTGTTTTATGATTGCTTTGACACTGTCAGCAGAAACAAGAGTGGGTCTCCTGCTGCTTCTGCTCTTTGATGAAACCAACACCTCGGGAAGCTGCTGGACGTCTGAAAATATCTCTCAATTCACACCAGTAAATTCTGCCGTGTAAATCTAAGCAGACATGGTGATGGAATCTGAAGCTGCTGCTGAATTATGGTTACCTGGAGTTGTGAGGAGGATTTAGAGCCAGAGTGAGACAGGTAAGAGCTACAGTCTCTCTCTCTCTCTTTCTCCACGCTGTGGCGAGCTAATGAAGACCAGAGTGATCGTACAGTCACTAATCGAAGCCAGATCCACAAACAGACCTCTCCCTGGCCGCGCACCTCTTGTTACTTTGTCTTTCCTCCACACCATCCCTCCTCGGCCTCACGGCGCTCCAACATCCCGACGTGTCAGTGACTCTCCTTCCTGTTTCGGCTCCTTTTCTGGCAGAAGTTTGCGTCCGTTCATTTGTCTTCCTCTCAGACTCAGTGGTGACATTTGCCTATGGATCTGAGGTGGAGGCCACTGGGATCACACGGCCCATTAAGGACAGCGGAGAAGAACATTCCGACCCACCGCCTTGCTGGCAGACGTCTAACACTCATGCACACACTTTTGAAGGAGCAGCGTCATCGATTTGCCAAGCAAATAGTAATTCCATCCAGAAGTGTGTGTTTGCTTGCAGGGCCTCGACGGTGACGGTGGGTCCGCACACATGCAAGCAGGTTTCTTCCAGAGAAATCTCTTTTGCCTTCCAGCGAGGGAAGTGCTTCAAAGACAAGCACAGAGGATGGATCGCTTGTAACAATATCTCCTATTTGTCAGAGCGAAGGAGACTCTTTGAGACGCTGCTGGGGTCGTTTCCGTCACAGATAAATCGCTGTTTGATTGCAGCCACAGACCTGACAGTTTCCAGTTTCACCCCAAATCACACACGACTCATCGTCCCATCTTTGTTCGAGTGGACGGTGAGGAGGGAGATCTGTTGGCATCCAGTTGAGGGCCGTCTATTTTGACGCTAAAATGGTTCTTGCATGGTTAAATTAGCTTTTTTCATGAATAAAGAAACAGTCAAGTCATTAATTGGATTTTAGGGTTAAAATATAACTGAAGAAACAGTTTCCCCTTCATCATTGCGCAAACTAATGATAACTAATAAACTAACTTCTGGGAATATTTATCAGGACCTTATTTTTATTTTATTTTATTTTATTTTATTTTATTTTAAATCATCACAGTGGTTTCTTGTTTTGTTGCAATTAATTATTACATTAATATTACATAAATTATTATTTATATTATTAAATAACCCTTCAGGAGGAATTTGAACAATACATATTAAATTCAGGAATAAAAATGAATATTTGAAAATGTAAACCAAGAATGCTTGAGAGTAAAACTACTGTGGCAAAAAAAATAATTCCAAACTAAAATCCCACCTCTCATCAAGTAAATGACACATTTATACAGTCGTACAGCCAGTGATTCTCAACTGGTGGGTCAGGAAGCCACTTTCAGTGGTGACTGTCCTGACACAAAAAACACCCTGATCTTATATTTATTTTTCATTTATTCAACTGTTAACATTGTGTTGTAAATGGCCATATTAAGTTCAAAAAGTGGAAAAAAAAAACAGGACAAATATTCTACAAGGGTTTCCTCTAGTTAAAATTAATTGAAATTTAGAATTTGAGGGATTTGCTCACAGCTTTGTTTTTTGTTCCTTATTTATTATTACATCTCTTTTTGTCATTCCTTATTCCAAAGTATCATATCTACTCTGTAGATGAGGAGTGAAAAAAAAAAAATAACAAATTGACTAAATAATATTGACTCATCGGGGAGTTAGTAACAAGAAATGCACCGAATACATTATGTCAACTGTTACGAGTCAAAACCCCTGACACTGGTTCTGCCCATCACTGCTGTTGATCAGTGAGTGAAAGATAAAAGCGACAGCCATGCCGATGACGGGTGTTTTCTTGATTGACAGCTGTAGCTTTTCCTCGTTCTTTAAATGCTCTTCAAGTGTTGTATGTTTTGACCTGAGCACAGAGAGGCAGTAAAGGGGGAGCAGCTGTGACGTTATGGGCCAGCGGAGATCAGAGAATAGAGAGACCCCCGGGGTCGTCCCAAAACAGGAGTGACAAAGAAGCAGGGTTCTTAATTGCCGGGAAAACTTTCCGAAAACTCATTGATTAAAACTATTAGAGCCCACGAATTAAAGCATCTCTTTGCTAGCTGAAACTCGGGAGGCATCAGTCTGCATTTGCCGCACTTTAAAAAAATATATAGTTCAAGTCAACACAAGTCACAAGAGAGCTGTGATGATGTCTGCAGTGTGAGAGGTCAAACTACACATCGACAGACAGAACAGAGAACAGTTAAATATCAATAATATTCCTTGGTTAAATAATGTATCCTGCTAATTTTACGGACTCCAACTTTGTGAGGCTCCATGCATTTCATGCTTCAGCCACATCTGGGTTCAGATGCAATTATTTCTAATCTCCGTCTGGCTGCAACTTTGCTAAACAAAAGCTGAACTGCTTTGTTTCACTTCTCTTTGATGAGTTTTATAAACAAATACCAAATATATCTCCCTGACTTCAGTTCAGGAAGTAAAACAATGTAGTTTGTGAGTGATTACCGAACCATTGCTCCAAACCAAAATGGAAAATACCAAAAAATGAGCCAAGGCATGTTTGTGTGCCTGGTTGTGAAATACACGGGCAGACATTCTAAAATGTATTATATTGCGACTGAAAAGCTTTTGAAAACGTCACCTTGAATCAAAATTCTGTTGTTTTTTGTTTGTTCCCATGTTTTCAGGGACTGAAATTGTGTAGTTGATGGGATAAACAATATGATAATGCTAAAATTTGAAATATCTGGATGTTAATCCAGACTTGACCTCGAACTTCTTTGTGTTTTTGATTCGTTTACTTTCTTTTGAACACTATTTCTGAAAGTTTGGGGCAATGAACCCAAGGATTAGAGCCCTGCTAAACCAGAGCTCTGGATTTCAACATGATGAAACCAAATCTAGACTTGGGTTCAAATTCTGCCAGATTTCATTCATTTAAAGTCACTTTCTTGAACACATTCGTGTTGTCAAACTCACTCATGTGGTTCGCTGGAGCTCAGGAATTCAACGCTAAAGCCAAATGTTGGGAGTAGTGGGGTGTTAATCTAGGTTTAATATAAAAATCACAGTGTTTATAGCCTTAAAGGTCATTTCTTGAGAGAAGTAGGGAGTCAACAATTTCATCTTGAGGATATCACTAGTTCTGGAGGATATTTAGAGTTTATTTAGAGTTGATCTCAAACACGAAAACTGTGGACCATTTGGCTGAACCTCCACACTTTAATGAACATCTTGAAAGCATTTGTCAATGAGTTAAAAAATGAATGTAATTCAAAACAACTTCTAATGAAGTACGGATTTAAGGAGTGAAATCATATTTTAGTAGGTGATTACTATTAATTATGATACTACATTCCAGGCAGTCATCTAGATTAAATCTTCTCTACTCTTTCAGCAGAGCACTGGACCTCACGATCCGTTGGTGTTTAAGCAGTTGTATCCGAGTGGTTTGTTTTCAAGTGAAGAAGCAAACACTCCCAGTGATTTATGTGCCGGTGAGTCTCAGCTGTTTCTGGCGGGTCTTCACCTGTTCCTCACAGCTCTCACTTTCCTGGCTACATACCATCCTGATGACAGTCAGGATCAACGCGGTGTCGCTGTCACACTTTGAAACGAATGAATAATGAAATATTAACTGGCTCCATATGAGTCTGATGCTTCTCATCACACAAGCAGATCAAGTTTTAGGAACATCTAGTGAGTAAAGATGATGTGATGAGTGTTGGAGCCAAAAGAGGATAAAGGAAGGGCTGGAAAAAAAAGCGAGGGATGAACAAAGCTGTGGATTGTGAGTCGTCGACATGGTCAACTCTTGAACATGTGGTTGTGCTGAAGAAATGAAGCAGTGTTTTTGTTGTGGTCTTAGTTTCAGTGACAAAATAAACTGCTAGATCTGGCGATAAAAAGTGGGTTCGCGTTTGTGTATCTGTCTCAGGGTTTTGTTTATCTATGGTTGTAACACACATAACTACTGCGGACAGGCGAGCGTACCTCGAAGGATTTACGGGTCGTCCTCCAGAAATAGCCTACAGTCCTGCAGGATCTTTAACAACGCGGTGCTTTCATGTGTTAGAGATTTGAACTGACTGCTCTTAATGTTGTAAAAATCAGATTATTTTTAAAAACCCTCTGCGATGGATTGATGGGGATAATCAAGATGATATACCGCGATAGCATTCCAGTCGATTTACAGAAAGCGTAGCCGCATGAGGACAGTATATCTTCAGTCCTGACTTCAAATAGCCGACTGAGCACTGCTAACCATGAACCTAATGTGTTTCTGGACGCTGCTTGCCTCCTCCTGGGCGACTTCACAGAAGCAGCTGAGGCGCTGAGGTTCCCAGGACCGGACGGCACCAGGTGTCGGACGACTCGCCTCCACCAGCGACCTCGTCCGCCCGCTCTGACCCAGCTGTATCTCATGTAGCCTTTTCCTAGCATGAATCTACAGCTGCAACCGTAAAACACGAGCTCCACTCTCCGACGCTTTTGATATCTTCATCTAGAATTTATAGCTGACTGTCAAATTACACTTTCCTGTCAACAAAATTGTTCACCGTAGCTGAGGAGTGTGAAGAAGCTGGTCAGCCGTGAAATGCTAATCCTACAAAATTCTGCCACTTCCACTTAGCATTTCTTAAAAATAATCTAGGCATTTTTTTATGAGGCATTCGCAATATTCGAGACACATATGACTCACAAAGTAAATCATTTAAATTCTAATCTTTTACCCCGGCTCAGAATTACAGCAGCTCGCAGTTAACAAGAGGCTAAGCAAGTATAGAATTCAGTTAAACATTTTCTTTGTTTTACATTACAGCTGCACGGTGGCTGAGAAGTACAAGTCACATTTACAAACTTTTGAAACAAATTTTAAAAACTCACTTTTAACACTTTTAAGTTAGTATATGTGTTTCCAATGTACGAAAAATTTCCGAAGAATTGTACGGAATGGGAGGGGACCAAATTACGAAAGTGATCCGGAAGTGGTTATTGGAATGTTCCACTTGTACCCATCGTGGGAAAAATGTACAAACTCTGAAAACACATTTAGAAACTAGGAAATACACTTGCAAACTCAGGAAACACATAGTTTGATAAAGGTGTGCCATATGTAAATTAGAGTGTGTACATTTGTTTCAAAAGTTTGTACATTTGTTTCAAAAGTTTGCAATGCAGTTTTTAGGTTAATGGACCCTATATATCCAGCAAAAACAGATCAACAAATAGTTCCAAATTCATTACCAAAAAATTTGAATATTGAATTATTATTTTAACTGTAGCTTTTTGGACATGAGGAAATTGCTAAACACTTGGTAAAAATGACTAAAACGTCCAGGATCTATTTGCATCTACAAGGACATTAAAACAAGCATGAAGTACTGCACTATTCACCTCAGTTAACAGCGCTGACGCTTTTAAACCAATTTTGACGCATTTTTGAGGAGCTCATTAACTGGTTCGAACATGACCCCAGTTTCATTGAATGGCCCAATATAAGCTGAGTGAGTGCAAGGCAACATGATATATTTCATTTATCAATATCGATTTAAGAAATGGGAGCTACATTATACATTTTCCTGGAGTGTACATATTGTGCAGCGCAGTCGCAGGAGCTTTTCTTCTCTCCTCATTCAACATCAGTCACTAAAGACCTCAGTGGACGGACCATTGAGTCGCCCATATGGCTCAGACTGAAGGTGGAGGGCTGGGACTTTAGTGGAGGATGTAGAGGAAACCAGACAAAGCCTGAAGCAGCAGGCCCTCAGTCCCTCGGGCCAAACCCCTGCTGGGACCAGTTGCCTGTATATTCTCAAATCTGTGAACAGTCGCCTGTCGACCAGAATACGCCCAGTCATCCATAATCCTGGGCTTTCACACTCTTCCTGTCTGTCTTTGGAGTTTATAACAACATATCTAACTGGTTATGAGTGTTCTTTTAGAAGCTGTGAGGAGCTTTTAGATGTAAGAGTTACATCACAGCGACTACACACCAGCATGTGACAGACATGTGGGCTGCAGAACCTATGATATATGTTCTGGTGTTGAACAAGGAGGAGGAGTTGATCAAACCATTTTTGTGTTATGGACTGGATGAAATATGAACAGCTGGTTCAGTGTCACTTGAGTTGACTTTTGGCTTGTTTGGTTCACCTTCAGTTAAATGTTTAGCTCAATTTCTGGCAGCAACATGGAGATTAGCTTCTGTTTAAGGCCATTCAGAACTCACATTTCATTTGAACTTTGGCCACCCAAAAGTGGGAAGAAAATCTATTAGATCTAGTAAGTCAGCAGGGGACATATGGAGAGGATTGCCACATTATTCAGACAGAATATCAGCCCCACTTTATTTTTAAATGAACCAAAAGCTGAACGCAGTTCACGTAAGTCTGCTTTATCCGGTTGTGAAAGTCAGATCATTAATGGTCTCAAATTTGCGTGGATTATTGAATATCACACCTCGGGAGGAGAGCATTGTAAAGTGAAGTTAAAGTGTAACTCTTTTGAAATAGTCTAGTTTGGTGCATTAAATTATGTAATCTTATTTACATAGTCACATTTAAGTTACTTTTCCTCCACTGACCTTCCTCATCAATTATTTAGTCCAACTACTGTTGAGTTTTGTCTTAATAAACTAACATTTTCACCCCAAATATTTGTAGAATTGATTAGATTCTTTCACTTCTAATATTCCATGCTGCAACCCAACAGCAATAGGTACCGGTTAGATCTCAATTTCCAGGTACACATTATAGTTTTCTTTCATTTTTTTTGTACAAAAAATAGCTGACATGAGGTCCAATCACTTCAGTCTTCCAACACCTACTCTGACCAGGTGTCTGTTATTATCGCCCCAACCAGTGAAACCTGTTTGTTAAATCACATCACCAATGGTGGGGCATCACAAAACATGTATTTTCACCGACACATGACATGGGACCAACTATCTGCATCCAAATTAAACCAGCACACAGAATAACCCGACAGAGAGCCACATATTTAAACTTGTCAAAACTTGTCCCTCTTATTGAAATGAAAGTGAAAGTGGCCAGTGGGTTTCACTGACCAACATTTGTCTGGGTTGATCAAGTGGGAGCATGTTTTGCACAGGTTACATTATAGTTCATAAAAAAGGTCCTTTTTATATATCGATCGATATATATATATATATATATATATATATATATATATATATATATATATATATATATATATATATATATATATATATATATATATATATATATATATATATATTTAAAAATTAATTGTCTGACAAACCCTCACTTAGTTTTTTCATTGAGCCATGTGATGGTGCAGCGTGTCTAGACTACGTGATGGATCCTAGAAGGTGTCAGAAGTTCACTTCACCAGTGTTCCTTGAACTGTCATAACCAGCACAGCTCACTTCTACGCCCACGAGACAAAAGCTACAAAAACAAATGAGAAAAAAAAAAGAACTGAGTAGATTCTTGCTCGTGCAGGAATAAATTATATGAATCTGATGTTACGCAACTTCAAATCCACCAGCTGAGTCGCCTCAGAGCAGCAGAACAAAGAGCCAGTAAATTCATTCATTTACAGGCAACTTGTTGTTTATATGAACTCACAGAAGTAACATCCTGAAGCTGTTTGTTTGAACCGAAACCTTCCTAATTTACTTTTCACTTCAAGCTGACAGACCCCGAGTACATTGACTCATCCTTCGACATCTTCCTCCTTCACTTGCTCTCTCTGCTTTTGTAGCCTGTGAGATAAGTCAATAGGAGTCCGCTTGGCTGTCAGCTGTCTCTGTCCTGTCTTCTTCTGTGTCTGTCTCCATGGCATCATCCAAAACTTGTTAACCCAAACTCAGACCTTCTGCACATTGTCTGAGAAAATGACTGGCTAAATTAGAAAGTCGGCCACAGCCAGCTCTGGCACCACAGAATTTCTGAAGGCCACCTCGTGTTAGAAGAGAGTTGTGAAGAGGAATATTCTGGAGTCATTTCGACAGACAGAAGTCATTCATACTTCAATTCAGCATGCTCTCATCGACCTAGCCGCGCTCACAAGCGTACGCACATGTTCTCGGGATGAAAGACGAATGTCTGGAGAGAGATTCCACATCTGCACCCCGTTAAACAGCCTGCGAGCATCCAACTCCCTCACCAAAGTTCGAGAAGAGGTGGATTTTCGCTCCATCTCTTGTCTGTTTGTTGTAACAATTAAAAGGAGTGAGACTCTGCAGCTCACGTGTGTCATCTCCTGTTACACTTTTTAATTCATTTACAGTGAATTATTTAGAGAGAGGACAACCCACGACAGAAAACAAACACCCGCTCGACTCTGGTTTCTTCTGAAAACAAGAGTTACAGCCCAAAGATCCACAACCTCCACATCAGTGTTGTTGTTCTTTACTGTTGCTGCAGGACCACCTGGACTTAAGGGGACGTCATCTTGCTACTTGAGCGCGGACTAAGCACCACACAACTCTGCCTGTAATTTTGCAACATTCTATTTTCCACACATCAAGATGAGATTTATAAGATTGTGATTCTGTTCTCACACGGCTTAATTAGTTTGTGGTCTGTTTATTATGGATGTCAATGTGTGTTTTGTTTTACTGTTAAGCCTCCAGATAAATGTTCCCAAAAATACACACTCTTAACTCAAAGAAACACACGGTCTCCTTCGACTTAAATCACAGTCGGCTCATCCAGTTTCTTTATCAACAAGCAAAATGTAATTTAAGAATTTATGAGCTGGAATAAAGTTGCCACAGTTAATAGTCAGAATTTAGAGAATTGTAAAGGCTATGTTAACCTCACACCTTCTCTTTTATTCTTATAAAACAACTCCATCCACATGTGTTCACATTCCTCACTTTAAATCGCGCATCACTTGGGTGAACACATGAGGGGCGGGGCTACGTATAGAGGCGCCGCCCACTCAGCTCAAACCTGAAGGACGCAGTCTGGAGGAGTCAAACGCCTGATCGCTCGGTTGCCGACAGCAGACCTCTCTCCTCTGGACTCTACGCGACAGAACCACGCAGGATGGATGTGAAGCTGCTGGCAGCGCTGGCTGCGCTCACCGTGCTCTCTTATGTGCCTCCATCACAAGGTAGGTTATTGTTATTATTTCACACTTCTGTTCAGTAACTTATTTTTGAAATTGTTTGTTTTATAATGCAGGTTTTATTACAACTTTGAATCACTTCTCCTTTTGAGGGGGAAAGGATGCGGCGCTTTTTGGACAACTGCATTAAATGTGCGCAAACATATTATTAAGAGGAAATGAAGTGTGCTGAAAAAATGCCTTATAGACGATTACAATGCTTTAATGAGCCGTCTTTATCGCGCGTAATTGGTAACCGCCGTGCGTCATTTTGCGCATGGATTGGCTTCCAGATGCGATGAACTCACGTCACTGCTGCAGCTTTTTATTCGGTTACACTGAAATGACGCTCGAATGAGACGTGTTCTGGACAAAGACCGGGCCAGTCTACATGGCGACATCAGTGGAAAGTGTCGCGCTCTTTCTCATGTTAATGCCGTTATAACATCAGGTGTAAAAGTCATTAGCATCTGGTTTAATCTCCACTATCTCAGACCATCTGCTTTCCCGTTACATTCTCTTTGAATAAACACTGATGGGGGAGAGGAGTATTTCTCACTCGAGAATTTCTCCCAACGACTTTATTGAAACGTGACTAGATGTTGAATCACATCTGAAAAAAAACTGTTCATAGTAATACATGGATCGTATCTTGATGATCTGTGTGTGTGTGCCATATAATGTAACACCATAGAAGTCCTAAATCATGCAACGTTAACAGCTAGTGGCAGCTGCTGGTAAATATATGGAGGGGGTCAGTGGATTTATGGCCTGTGGCGCCTCCAGAAAATGTTATAGTGATGAGCAAATGTGGAATATTGAGATGAAAGATTAAGACAATACTGAGCTTTACAAATGTGATTTCATTCAATTGTGTATCTCGTATTTGTTTTAGAAAAAAAAAAGACTAAAAACAGTTTTAAATATAGTAATACATTACAATAGAGGAACTTCTCCATATCGTTTTAGATCAAACACAGTTGTCTGTTGTCAAACTTTCAATAGTACATAAAGTTGCATTGGTTCTTCAGAGTTTAGTATGTTGTTCTTTGTTTTATGAGCAGTTACTGATGGTGGTAAAATGTTTGCGGAGGTGTGCTTGGACACCTGAGTGGATATTTCAGAACAGTAAAACTCTTAAAAGATCGCCTGAAGCCTGTTATCCTCAATAAAACTAGCAGTTTATTTTTAATATTCAGTAAAACTGTGTTGGTATTGCTGCTTCACTTCAAACACCCCCAGGTCACCGTTGCTTCAGAAATTCAACACACATTTGAAAAGACGTTTTAGCCTGCAATGTGATTTAATACTGTGCACTTTAAGTGTCAGACTCAACAACTTGATATAGTCAAAACTATGTTCACTTAATGAAAAATGCAGGATGTTTATTTAAGAATGTTATTTGTGGTGCTTTATTTGACTTGAATTGTGTGTAAATAATGGTAAGAATAGTATTTCACAAACTGCTCAATTCAATTTTCAAAGTCATTTAAGAAGTTAAGGACTTTGTTAGTTCCAGCTCTGCATGCATTTGCCTTCCTCTCATGATCCAGAGCATATGCTACGACAGAGTGGGAGGCAGGGGACACCCTGGACAGCTACAGTCCATCACAGCCCACACGCAGAAAACCACTCATGCATGCTCTGAGGGAGGAAACCAGAGTGCCAAATATGCCTTTGCTCTGCAGTTTTGGGACGTAGAAATGTTACAGATTACATTTTGTCATGGAGATGAGTTGGCATATCTCTTCATCATTGATGATGATCTTTGTGGCTTCCGTCGTGCCAGCCCACTTTGTCACATGTACTCTGACCATTGCTGCTGCCAACTTAACTGATGTGGCTCCACTCTTTGTTTCCACAGCGAAGCCCATCAGTCTGGTGGAGAGATGCTACTGTCGCACACAAATCAACAGCGTCCCGCGAGGCTACATCCGAGAGCTGCGCTTCATCCACACGCCCAACTGCCCCTTCCAAGTGATGTGAGTGATCCCCTGTTACACTTGCAGGCTTTAATAATAAGGATGTAAAATAGGCTTCCTCTTTATTGGACATTTCTCACCATCAATCTCCTGCAGACGACAGGTCGGAGAAAAGAGCTATGCATGCATGTGGGCAAACACTCCCCTCTGTCGCTCACACACATGTTTGTATTGCTTCCCTTATGGGGACAATGTGAGGCTTCTCATAGACATAACCATCCAAAACAAATGACTAACATTAACCAAACTTATTCTCAGTTATAATGATTTAGTTATTTTGAAGTATTCATCCTCAAATTCAGGCTTATCATTGTTGGGTCTAGCTAACTGGTCCTCACATAGGCATAAGGTCCTCACAAGGATAGAGTTTTGTCAAGAATTGGTCCACACAAGGCAGGATAAACAAGCATTTGCACACAAACATAGAGCAGGGTTTTACTGCACTGTCGCCTTCACAGGAAGTGCTGTGATTGGCAGTGGGATGATGTAAACAGCATTTAAGAGACTAAAAATAAATAGTAGTGTTTTCCTACGCTCAGTCCTTCTCCTAGTTGTATGTATTTCACATGCCACTTCAGGTTCTAATATTAAAATGTTGCCAAATGTTTTAGTTATTTTTCTTTTTTCCTCTTTGTGGCAGAAAAAAGTCACATAATAACTGTGTTTTCAATGCCAAGAAACACCTGACTTCACCAGTGCCTGTCGTCTACTCTCTCAAGCTCTGAAAAGACAGACACAAATATAAGCGTGAATTGAGTACAGTTGAAATAAGAGCAATGCTTTTTTGGAGCTTTTGATGAGCAAGACAGGTGAAGTAGTGTCCTTTTGCTTCCACTGTCTTCCTGTAAGTTAGTTCTCCTGCACAGCTTCAGCAGAAGTATTCTCAGACTCACCCTTGTTGCATTACGTTCTCCCAAATATGAACTGTGTTGGTCTTCGTATCTCAACTTGAGTGTTCCCCCCTTCTGTGATTCATACTCATCACACCACTGTGAGAAGGAGGTTTGTGTCAAACTGACATGCCGGTGTGAATTCACTCTGTTTGATAGCAACATGTTGAGATGCTTCAGGTCACTCTTTCATCTTCATGTCATCACGAGTGCTGACGGCTTTTTCTGTCAACAGCGCCAAGCTGACGTCCAACAAAGAGGTGTGCCTGAACCCCGAGATCCGATGGCTGAAGCAGTACCTGAAGAGCGCCTTTAACAAGTATGTAAAATACACAAGTGTTGAGCCCGTCCACATGTAGACTGAGTCAGCCGTATCCGCACAAGTTCTGAGTCAGATAGGCGCCACTTCACCTTCAATACTGGCAAATTAGCGAGTAGTGTACTTTCACTTTCAGGTTATTGTTAATATTAACACAAAATCTTCAGCTACTTTGTCATTTTAACATGATCATACTATCATTGTAAACTCAAACCATAATCATACAAGAACCTATGGAACTGAAATTCATACAGATTAGTCCCTTTGGTGTCGATGGAGCACAAAGCTGCCAAAGACGCTCGAAACATGCGGACAAAAACATAGCATCAGTCCACAGTCTCTCTTTGAGCGATCCATTTGTTATGCTCCTGTGCTAATGCTAATGTTGGCACACAAGCTGAATGTGTGCATGTTCCGTGTATTTCTTCTTATTTGTTGTTAGTTCGTTACAGCGCCCCTACAGTCCTGGCCTATGTACTACACTATTCTCAATCGTTTTCACTGAATTCGTGTGAATGGTAGAAATGGCTTTAAAATAGCATGAAAAATGATCTGATAGAAAAAAAATGTGTCTTCATTTATGTTCATTTATGTCTTGTGATTTAAAGTTAACAAGCAGCCTTACCTGAACAAAACAGTTTCCTCTTTGTTCATATGTAAATTTGGACACTTGTTCCAATAGAAACTCATTCCAAAGTCGGTTCTTAAATTCCCCATCAATGTAACATGTTGTAACGTGATGGTGACTAAAAGCTTGGACTGAAACATTCCAAAAAGTCCAATGAAATTATCCAATAATATCAAGTTCAGCTAAACTACAAGCATGTTGATCAGCAGCTACTGTAAAGGAGAATTCAATCTATGTAATACTTCAGTCATACTTCAATATTTTTGCCAAATTTTACCTTTTTTTTATCTTGAAGGTCATTAAAAAGGAGAAAAACTAATGGAATTTAATTCAAAGTGCATTCATTTGCGCAGCGGTCACGAAAGGGGCAGAAGTCACAGCGAATATCAAGTTTTGCCCTGAAGCCGCTGACGCTTAACTGACAAAGTTGGCAGTCAAACTTTTATTGAGGAGATCAAGTTTCCACTCTGAACTCAGCAAAGTTTCCAGTATATGCTCCGCACGCAGGCAGATTAAGGGAATATTAGAGAGATTCTTTCAGTTTCTTTCAGTGTTTCCTGTTAGGAACAACGCTCGTTCAGCCCTGAGCCTTGCTCAATAACCACCGGCTGTTCAGCCGCAGTCACAGCGTCTGTCTCAGAAGATGATTGTTTGCCACTTGTGAGGTGTGAACGCTCGTCCGCATGACAAAACAGCTCCGGCGGAGTGTAGACGCGGTCATTTGCTGCGGATCTGAGCTAATGTGTTTTCAATTACACATGAGAGGGAGGGGTGAAGGTATTTACAAAGTGTAGAAACAAACACGGCGGTAAGTCAGGCATTATTCCACTCTTTGTCCCAGCTAACATAAATTACTGCGTGTCCTGTTACACACAGTTCGACTCAAATTTTAACCTGATGACTTGACATGTGGCTGAAAACACAACATTTAAATCAGGACTCTTGGAGTTTATTTAATCTGGAAACCTTCAAGCAGACGTGTGTTTGTGCTTCAGAGAGAAAACTAAGTGTCTCTTGAGGTGGAGTCAGCGGTTTAGGAGTAACCACACGAACCACGGAGATTCATCATGTTATAACATTAGTCTCCAAGAATTAAAACTGATATCATACCCTGTTTAGGCTCTAATTCCTAATTTAAATCTAATATTGATCATGTGCCAAGTCAGTTGTATGAAGCAAAAACATTTGTAGTTTAGTTACATCCATCCATTAAAACATTTTCCCTCACTTATCTTAAGTCATGGGGGCAGCAGCTGGAGCAAAGAGGCCCAGTTTCCCTTTTACCCAGGAACCTCCTTCACCTCTTCTGGGGGGAAAAGCAATGCCTTATTAGGCCAACCTGACTGCTGAGAGTAGTTTAAAGAACCAGAAATGTATAAAAAAACGTCATTTGTAGTAATTGCTCCCAAATCAAACTGTGACGTGTAATGTATCCAAGAAGCAAACCAACTGAAAACTACAGGCGCAAAGTTTTCTTTTTCAACATTTATAGGACTGATAACCATATAAAAATACTAGCTTTTAATCATGAGTACTAAAACAAATATTATTCACGGGGGGCTGTCCACAAACTTTAGTTCCACGTGTTCGTGACATTTTGTTACAATGTTTTGTTTGTTTTCTTTCCCTTTGAAGACACAAAAAAGATGGAAAGTATGGTGACCCCTTTTGTACACTCTAGATCCAGTGAGGGAACCAAATCTGGCCAAATACCTGCTTGTTGCAAACAGTGCAAAGTTGATCTACCAGAGTTCAGAAAAGTAACCCAGTTCAGGATCAGATGTCAGATCCAGATGCCACGTGAATGTGCTGCTGCATCTGCCTTCACTTAGAACACCCAGATCTTGTTGTATACAGATTCTTCCGCGTGTTTACAAGATCATATTCAGCAGTCCAACTGTTTGGCCACAAATTTACATGTCCAAAGTTTGTCACTCAGCCAAAGTAAAATTTGGAATATTAGAAGAGGCTCGCAGCCAACTTTCAGCTATGTGTCGATGTCGACTCAGAAGCTAAACTGACACTCTTTTCTTCTTTTTACAGGGCGAAAAAATCTAAACAAGGGAACTGAAAAGTGCCATAGAGCTGAGAATTTGGACCGACATTGCAAATAAAGGACATAATACAGCACTTATCGCGGCTGCTCCACTGCAGCCACTCACCACTGAAGATGCATCATCGCGCCTTGCTAGCGCCGGCGTCACTGCTCACACCACCACAGTGAAGATTCATGCCATAGATGGAAACAAGAAGATCTGATCTCCAAAAGTCAACAAACACCATTCATTCGCCTCGAGTTCTACTTGAGACAGAAGTTGCTTCACCTTGTTCAAAGAAGGTCAACCAATATTTGAACTAAGCTGAGGCTTTCAAGAAGCAGATGGATTGACTACATTCACAATATATTTGTTAAAACCTCATGCTATTCTGCCACAAAGCTTGAGATGCACATGTTGAATCCAAATTCCAAATTAACATTTAACTAATTTTGTAATTTAGGGTCTCAAAATATGTCAATAATAGTCAACCTGGTTTCATCCTCTGAAGCATTTTTGTCTTAATAAATGTATTGCTACATCGCTACTGCTCTACAGCACAACGTTAGTTGAAGTGCCTTTTATGTGTTGAACCTAACTTTAACTTCAGTAAAAGCTAACAGAATTAGCACAGCCAGCATCAGTCTTCATGACAAGTACTTCGAAAAGTGTGAATACATTTTCTGTTTGGCAGGAGATCGAAGAGTGCAACTTAGTGCTGTTAAAGATGAACTGAGCTGTTGATGCAACAATCTCTCCAGATAAATTCTGTTCATCATTTCTGGGAGTGTAGAAACACATCCGCTAACAAAAGCTGAGCAGAGAAAGATGTTTCAAGGAAACAAAGCGGTCCAATAAACTGAAACATGCAGTTCAACAACTATTTCATGAGGCGGTACCGACGTTCCAGAGCTGAACCTATTGTTAGCATGTCTATGCTAAATGTCCAAACCGAATCTCGAACCAGAACGATTGAGTCTTTCTTCAGCAGCTTTATGGCGTCGTCTAAAAATAAAAGGAGGTGGAGCTGCCAAGTAATGTCACACGCTCCACAGTTAACTGGCACGGTGGAATTTAAATATGAGCCAGCTTTGCTTCAGTGGGGAAATGAGATGCATGCACCTCCCTGTAAGAAGGCAATTACGCTGTTTTTCTAATGAAAGCCGGGATGCCTAAAGAGCCGCGCGTTTCCTGCGCCCATCTGCGGCTGCGATTATGTGACCTATAATGTGTCTGCTTTTCATTTCTGTGTCTGGAGGGAAACTGACTTAACGAAGCGTGCGACGATAAGATGTTTACGGGAATCATAAAGTTTTGTTGGTGCACCACTCTCTCCTGAGCCTCATGTTCAGTTCGAGAGTTCTGACCCAAATTCTTACAGCAGCAAATCGAGTTGTACACTACCTTCCGCTGTCGTACAGGTCACAAAGCACTTTATATCGGATGGTCTTGTCTTACGCTCACAGTTCTGACTGATGTGTTTCTGGTTTAACTCTCTGCCTCCTGTTCTTCTGATTTGATTCTGCATTTAAACTCCATTTATCCGTTCACTCAAGTGTAAGATTAATATTATATAAATGTTTATTTTTGTACTCTTTTGTGCATTTATATATTAAACTGAAACATTTAAAGAAACATCTGGTGGTCACTTTGTGCTGGTGGGTGGTGTTGTCACTAATTCCTAAAAATGCACCATGTTTTAAGGAATTATTGAGATAGCAAAAAAAACTTTCTTCCATCACTCCAAGGTCCAAAGTCATCCACAAGAGATGAAACAAGTTCCAGGGTGATCTGGCTGCAGTAGCTGTGAATGCTCTCCACTGGGCAAATCTAAAGCCTTTCATGTGCGAAGGTTCACTCAAGTGGGGGCGAATAAAAGGGAGGAACAACAGTCCTGCTTGTTATTGAACTATTAACTCAACAAGCAGCCATTAGGAAAACATTACGGCTAAAAGGGATGAACTTTTAACTTCCCTCTGGTGGCATTAAGTGAGGCGGAGCTGGTTGGTCCAGGAGATGAGAGTGATTGAAACGTCAGGGAAAGATAAAGGACGTTTCAGTGGCCATCCAGAAGCCATGTTTACTGAGGAACTTTGATGTCCCGTGGCGGCGTCGGCAGGCCTCTAGTGAGAGACTATTTTGGCTCCGACATCCAATTTGTTCTCCCAATGAATCACAGTCATGGCCGAAAGGTGATATCATGGCAGGGATCTGCAGGTAGCAACAAGCACTTCCTGCTGGAGTAATGTGAAGATTTGGCAGCTGAGTGTGCAGAGCAATGACGGCTGTGGCCAGAGCGGCCTATGCCTTACTCCCAGTGGGACAAGCTCGGGGTGGGGAGGACTCCTAAGATTCCTGAGCCGTATACATACACAGTGCACATCACTCACCGTCCACTTATTCCTCTAACTGGTCAGTCATCACCATAAAGAACTGGTCATGTCACAAACGCACACCAGGACTTAGAAAATTACAGTCTTCCCCAGTCACCTCCCCAGAGAGGTTTATTGAGGCTGGCATGAACCAACTGTTACCACATCTTGATCCATTTAATGTCTTCAGACCTTCCACTGGTTGCATAAGTTTGAGGAACATCTCATATTGGGAGAGCTGAAACAGATGTACCACTGCCTATGTCTGTGTTGCGATATAAAGCACCATCAGTGCAGTTTATAACCGGTCCTGGGCTCGTAGTTGTTTTACAATAGTCTGCCTCAGAAACAATGTGTTCTTTGTGTGTGAAAGAAAGGTGGCTTCTAAGAGAAATAGCTTCTAGGTGTGGAGTTAATGAATTTTAATTAGAACACAGAGGGACTCCCTTGTTTGTAGCAACCATCCAATTGTTTGTGAACTGGCATAAGTAGGTATGGCAGTAGTATCTTCCTATTCCGACATGGGAACACAACTTGAAGACGTTAAGGAGTTAAGGAGTAAGAAGTTAAGGAGACAGAACTTGCGAGTGGCTGGAATAAAAGAAGCGGCTGAAAATAATAGGAACACCAAGACCTTTGAATCTGAAATGCCAATGACGATGTCCCAAATACAGTGGTACCTCGGTTTTCGAACGTCCCGGACTTCGAATAAATTGGATTTTGAGGTGCTCGCTCTTGACACCTCCGAGGCTGGAGCGCGCACTCCAGGGTTTGATGTCCTGTTGTCGGCTGGAGTTGGGACAGGGATGAGGCGAGTCTGGGACAGAGCGTTACTTGGTTTATGACTTTGTCACAGCCAAACTGCACAGAAGCGCACATTCAGAGCTGGACACGCACCGGGCACCTCTTCACTTCTGGAGAGACGTCACTCACTCGGCAACCCCTCCCACATGCAGCGGCCACACACATAGACGAACAGCGCACCTGCAGCACACACTCTACATTCACTCCTACAAAAGCCTATTTTAAGGCTGGGAACGCATGATTTCTTTTTCCATTCATTGTAATGGGAAAAATCAATTCAGATTTCGAACAAATCGCTTCTCGAATGGCCACCTGGAACGGATTGTGGTTGAGAACCGAGGTACCACTGTATGATGTTCCGGGGTTGACATGAAATAGCGTGCGCACTATGAAGCTAATACACTAAGTTGACGTCACTGCAGTCAATACACAATTCCTATAAAACAATGTTGAAATTATGAAAATCAGATTGCGAGTCAATCATCCACACTTCGTAACGACTGCACATATACTGTACTGTTGAGCCAAGACGTGATGGGTTTGCGGACTGTTTAAGAGAGCCGCAGGTATGATGTATTCCTCTGAGCAAGGCAGTTAAAACATCTTCTGCAGTCTAGACGTCGGGATTCATGCCAACACGTGCCACTAAAACTGGGTTTGTGGTGCATGAAATGTGGAGGACGGTGGTTTGGATTCATATTTTATAGGCAGATTATGCTTACCTGTAAATGTAGAAAATGGAAAATATCACGCTCTTCTTATAAAAACAGGCTAATCTACTTGTGTTATAGGTTGATTCATGTGAATCTTTGAAGCATGTTTTGTCCTTCTGATAAATGAATCACTTGCAGATCGCATTGCTCAAGTGAAATCCATCCTCAACAACTTGGTCTGAATGTGATTGTTTTTTTTGTGGAGCGAAGATGAAAATAGCGACCCCTCATCACCTTGGTGTGAGCTGTACAGTCAGCGTCAAACAGCATTTTCACTAAAACTGTGGAATGCTGGAGACAGCCTGAAACATATGAAATCCATCGCGAACATTGCCACAAATCTCCGCCGAGGTTTGGAGTTCAGTCACACTGTCAGATGCTGGGCTGACACCTCCAGAGATGAATAAAGATTTGTCATAAGAATCTGAAAGAAAGCTGGGAGTGTGCATGTGGACCGCGGTGCATTTGAAGAGTAAAGGCTCCCAGATGTGTGTTGGTGTGATACAGTTGTATGTATGCATGTACAGTGTGCATTTATGTATGCATGAAGGTGTGTATGAATGTGTCTCTATGCACTCATATACACACCGTTAACATGTGAAATGGATTGGAGGTGAGTATTTGTGTCTATGTGTTTTAGACCTCTGTGGTCTTTGTATTATAATTACATGTTTTGCTATTCATTTCACAACTTCATTTTTATTTATGTCAGTATTCCGTTCATTTTAAGTTTTTTTTAAGCCATAAACTATAGAACACAGTACCACAGAGACAAAAAAAAAGTCCCAGCTTTGTCTTAAACCAATAAAAAGATATATAAATATATACAAATACTTGGGTTCATATCTGAATTCTGTGTGTGGCACTGCTTTCCAGTCTAGCAGTATCAATGCCCTTTTCCCATGGTTGTCTGGTGCATTGGTTTCACAGATTCTACATGTTCATCCACCCAAGTGTTTTGCGATGTGAGCTCCATTAGGTTGTCAAATAGACTCGCTGTGGTTACTGCGGCGACAGGCGAGCCACAGCTGAACGCTCGTGCTCTGTGATCTGCGTGAAAACCATTTCACTTCCACTGAAAACGCTCCTGTCACCGTCACTGGAAAGAAACCATTTCAGTCCCCACAGCTGCAGAAAGTCAGAAATTGTTGTCTGGTTTCACACAAACATTTGATCCTTCAGAAAGAACAACTTGGCATTTTAACCTCTGGACCATTAGCAGAGAGCAGCAGGTCAGCTACTGCAGGGCAAACACTTGGACATCATGTGGAACTGATATCAGCTTTTCCGGCTGGTTTGTTGCATCTTCCTACATTCTTCTGCGGTCAGATTCCAATTGTTTGTTTGTGGATAGAAGCTGGCGACACAAGTTAGTTATAGAGGGGAAAATAGGCTTGTGTTCTGACAGCACTTTGAAGTGGGTATGGTGGATCCACAAAGACAATCTCATATTTTGGAATTCTTCCAGTGTTTTTTTTTTTCAAATGAATCAAAAGAAGGAAAGCACTCAGAGAGCACAAACTTCCGCCAAGCAGTTCTGCCACCCATTACTGAAGAATTCTTTATTAAAAATCCTGGATCCTGACGGTGATCCGGATCACACTCAAAATTCAATTGTTTGTTCCTTGTCCCATTTCACATACTCCCTGAAGATTTCATCTAAATCTATCCACAACGTTTCAGGTTCTTTTGAACACGCAAGCAGACACGCATACAGACAAACATAACCTCCTCAGTGGAGATAAATATTGAAGATTTTTGTTTTTTGTTCTGTCTGAGAATAGTGAAGTTTTGTTTCTAATTTTTGACTATATCAGCACCATCCTGTTGAGGATGAGATTCCCCTACAGCTGAGGGATGTCAGGTCTCTTGGGGTATTGCGTTTCGGTGAGTGAAGGATGGGGCAAGAGGTTGACAGACGGACAGACAAAAGTCGGTCTACGCACCTACTGCGCACTACATGGTCGCAAGTTTTGGGTGGTGACCGAAACAAAAAGATTGCAGACGCGAGTGGTTGAAATGGGCTTTTTTTCAAGGGTGTCTGGAGTCTACCATAGATGTAGGGAAAGGAGCTCAGCCATCCGGGAGAAGCCAGTTGAGGTGGCTAGGATTCCACCTGGATGCCTCCCTGAGGTGCTCTGGAGATGACATATTAGGAGGAAGCCCTGGGGCAGATCAGAAATGATGTCTCTGGGTTGACCTGGAAATGCCTTGGCGTTTCCTCAGAAGAACTGGTGGAGATTTCAGGGTCCATTTCATCTTTTGCTCTGTGATGTTTTAGAAAATTCATAGCTCAACTAGCTGTGCCGCTCTTTATCAGCGTTTAGGTCCAGATTATGCATCTCGAATATTCTGAAATGTTCTAACCTCAAATTGCAAATAAAAACTGTAAATAAAACTGTGTTTTATATGACGGTGCATTTATGTATTGTCTTTCTCCGTTACACATTTTGCAGCTCCGTTGCGGTCGAGCATCGAGGAAAGCACGCTGGATATGTGTATCCAGAGCGTCTGCTGTGTCTCATCCAACACTGCCCTGCGACCCCCCAGCATCACTGCTCACCCCCCCTCTGGAGTCCAGGCCACAGCCCTGGGGCATCACGCTGTGCAACCAAATCACACTCCCCAAGGGAAACATTAGCTCAAGTCATAGCTCTTCTAGTATCAGATGACTTGAAGCACATTTCCACCCATGCACACACTCGCTCGACAAGAAAGCAACACAAGTAATGATTCGCAAATGACCTGTTGATTGTGCGCGGGGCGGCCCCCGGCCCGCTAATTGCTTTAACACTGCCAGTGACCTGCGGGTCCATTCATCATAATTATGACAACACCAGTCAGGCAACAGTGTTTGTTACTGCGGCGGATGTAGAAAGTGACAAACACGCGGTGTGTAATAACAGAGGCATGTGTGTCTGCTTGAGAGTGAATGGGGGGCTAATGGAGAGGCCCACATGGGCGGTTTAAATCGCCCTCCTGCAGACGCTCTACCTTTCATGTGCTAATATCAGCAAGGTTATGAACCGCACCATCATCCATCTTCACACAGATGTTCACAGGAGAAACACACACACACGCACAGTCATGCACCAAATTGCTTCACTGTTTTCTGTTTTCAAGAGGAAAAACACGACTCTGGATTTTACTTCATGTTCACAGCACAAAGGGCTGTAACTGTAGGGCGCCTTCATCTGCGGGGCCCACAGAAGCCCAGACTTAAAACATCTCACACTGGGCTCCCCACAAACTCCATTCCATCTAGGATTAGCTTCCACATCCTAATTGGTTGATGCAGCAGCGGAGCCTCCACCAGCGGTATCGGGTGTCGCACCGTGAGCGGGCCTGAATGCTGCGTGACACTGCGGTGAAGCCGAATATGGCTAAAGAGGACGCGGCTCAACACAAGAAGAAAGAAGTAACAACGCTGTTCTCTGCAGGTGTAACTGATAATGTCGCCACATCTGAACAAGCCAGTCGGGAACTGGTCATGTGAGTCGGGGGCTGAGCACCCAGTTGAGATCCAACCGTCCCTGAGGCCCGATATTCACAGACATGCATGAAATGCTTCCAGAAACTGTACAGTATTGTATGAGATAGTTGACACAAGATTCAAACCTGACACAGCTGGATTGTTGCTTTGATTCAACAGTTTTATATCTTAGCAGCAGTGTTACCAGTCTGCCACCCTCTTCCTCCCAACCCCTTTATTTCCTTCGTCCTTTAACCGTCCCAGTTTTCCTTTACCGTCTTTGCTTTTAACTTTCTTTCGTCCCTTCTTTTCCATCGTTTCTGTCCTTCCACATTTCCTTCCTTGTCAGTCATTCAGCCTTGTCTATTCTTTTCCCTTTACCCGCTGGAACTACTAACACCTTCCTTCCTTCCATCCCTCCTTTCTATCTTCCTTGCTTTTTTGTTTCCTTCTTTCCTCTTTTCTTTATCTGTCACGTTCTTTGCATCGTTTCTTTTCCTTCTTTGTTTCTTCTTTTCTTTTTCATTTCTTACCTCCCCTCATTCTTATGTCCCAATTCTTTATTTATTCCCTTTTACACATTTTTATTATATTCCTTCTTCCATCAAGACGTCTGTTTATTCCTGTCCTCCGTTTCTTTTCTTCACGGCTTCTTCCCCCTTCCTTACGTCTCTCCCTCTCTCCCCTCTTCCTTGATCTCATCCTTCCTTCAACACACCTTTTCTCCAGACCCATCTCCATCCTTGTTGTCTACTTCCTCGGCATCCTTCCACCGACCCACCCTGTGAGGATAAAAACACATTTTTCTTATTAAAAAGTGATTTCAGTCAACTTTAGTGAAGTTGGCTGCCAAAATTCTAAAAAAATTCTGTGAAAGTTCAGCCACAGACAAGGCGCTCCACCAGTCAGAAGATTTATTTTGACCTCAGATGATACACAATCATGCATCTGAAGGTTATTAATTATACCAGATAGTGTCAACACAACTCAAGTCTGACAAGAGCTGCTGATCTCTGACTCAAAGTTATTTTAAGTTTGGATTCATGTCAAGCTTTTCTTCAGAATTTGCTAGTTTCACTTTCCAGCAAGGCCCCTGGTGTCAAACCGTCACAATCGTTCTGACAGAGAAGCCAAAATGAATGGCCAAACTGTTTCCTCAGAGTCGTCTCAGGTGTTGTAAAACGGTCAGTGGTTATTGAAATAGAAGCTTCTACAAATGAGTCATTTGTCGGGACGATGTTTAACGGAAGATTAAGCAAAAACAAAAGATATTTCTTCATTATTGTTGAGGATGAGAGTTTTGTTTTTTTGGGATTACATTTTATATCCTCATAAATCAGAGTCCTGTGGTGGAAAACTACTCCACTTAAACTGCGCTGCAAACCAGAACATGACCACCAGCTTTGGGCGACAAGAAGTAAGAAGACTGTAGGAGATAAAAAAAAAATCAAAACTTGTAATAGGTTTTTTGAGTAGTAAAATCAAACAGTTCAGAAAACTGTGCTGAAGGCTCATGTCTTTCATGGCTTTATTGAGGGAGAAAACAAAACATCATCAAGCCGCTCCACCGAGGATGGGAGCGGCTGCTTCACAAACCACCCTCGCCAAGGTAACCTCAGAGAATCGGGACATTTCGACAGAGGTCGTAAATTGAAAACGTCTCAGCATATCTTTCCTCTCCAAATATTTGTCTCCAAAACGTCTACCGTTACGTCCAAATGTCCGATGGTTTTCCAACAAACCACAACTGAAGAGTTTGCGACTGTTCCGTGTTACTGCACAGTCAAAACACAACAAAAGTTTTCTGATGATTTATTTCCAGTCAAGGATAACGCTGGAGTCCCTGCTGGTCGTAATAGACTGTACCATCTCTGCCGACGGCAGGTCTGAGGTTTCCCCAAATTGCTGCTGTCCCGTCGTGACATCCGTTTCTTGTGTTTGATGGTGTGTTTAATGCACATTCGATCTACGGGTCCTCTGTATGGTGCTTTCACTCGCATCCAACCATCAAGAGACCACAAAACGGTCTGCTTTTGTGAAAATGATCAGAACTTGAGCTATCAGATTTATGCTAACAATTCTGGCCCCACATATTCTATATCTGTCAGGATGAAGATCAGAGAGGCAGACGTCTTTTTTCCGGCTTTTTAACGTGGCTTGGCGTAACATAAACTCATGTCTTCATTCCTAGATCAACTAAGAGACAGTCTCTCCAGCATGTCACGGGTCTGCCCCGGGGCCTCCTCCCATTTGGACACACCTGCAACATCTCCCCTCAGCTTTGGTTACCACCTTTCAGCAGAGACCAGATGAAGATGACTGTGGATAAAGGCTTGCTGAAAATATTTCCCCAGGTTCTGGAGTGGAACCTTCTGAGAACCACGGCCTCTGACTATCACCTCAACCACTCCATCGTGCTCAAGTGCAACACTAATGATACGTCTCTCGATCAGTTAACATGAACAGAAAATGACAAGGATTCATCTGAAAATTGGCTCCTCAACAGAAGCCAAAATGCAACAGTTCTGTATGTGACCCAGTCATGTCACGTAGCGCACAGTTAATTATGCTAAATCTGGTGGATAATATAAAGAATGACATATTAAAATGATGAAATGAAACACTGCAAGTCAGATCTCAGTGTGTTTCAGTTCAGGTCTGACTCACTGGCAGCTTTTATCGGTGATTCCAAGTAAATATCAGGCAGTTAACGTTGTGTCTTCAACTGCTGTTGATAAAATGTCTATTTGTCTGCCTCCCTTCTGAACCACCCACCCACTCATCTGAGCAGCAGTCACCACCAGCATGAGCCAGCACTTATCACAGAGCCTGCGAATCAGTATATCAGGGTGTTGTTTTTCTCTCTTTGTTCACAACCTTATTTAAAGAGTGTAAAATGTTTAACAGATTTTTTGTCTGAAGTCAATCCTCTTCCTAAGAAGGTGTTCGAGGATCTATTATGGTTCATACTTGAAACTCCTGTCAGTGTCGTCGCTGTACGTTACGTGTTCAAAAGGCTTTCAGTTGAAGACAATGTTTCTCATCCGGCATTTCCTGACATTCAAAAACAACGGTTGGGGCCTTGATGAGGACGTGCGTGAGGCTGATGACTGTAAGCGCTCATTGCTACGACTGTTCAAATATCTGCTCAAATATCGCAATACTTGATTGTGTGATATTTTAGTCAGCTATATCAATATCTAATGTGTAGACACTTGGATATGCTGCTGCACTTGTGACATTTTCTTTTTGTACACTGGAGTTACGTTGTTGAATAAGGAGAGTTGTTCACTCCTCTGTTGAAGCGTAAAGTTAAACTGAAAGTGTAACTGGAGTTTGTTTTTTTGTTTTTCATGCACGTAACATTGTACTGCAATATCTGATTTGCCCTCATAAAATGAAAGCTCCTTTTAAGAAATATTACAATACGTTGCTGAACCTACCGTATCGCAATATATTTCAATGTATCGTATCACTAATCCTGTATCAGGATACGTATCCCAAGATACCTGCACCGATACACGTTGGTGCGCTGGCTACAGTGTCAGCAATTGAGTCAACAAACATACAGCGCAGAAGGCCAACTTGTTCGTCATCCGGGGCTCACAGAAGTCCACTTATTTAAGTTGTTAGACGCTATTTAAAGACATGATTTTGCTTAAGCTCATGTTCAGCATGAAACCTTCAGTGGTGTCCCTGACAACTGCATCGTGACCTTAAAAGAGGAACCTGTCCCCCCCTTTGGCTGTGGGAAAAAATGTCTTCATACTCTGCAAGAATGTGGTGTTTTTATCTCACTATCAGAGTTTATGTTGCATGCGGTCGAGCTGCGATGGAGCTGATACTAAAATCCCACACCTCTGCGAGGTGATGAAACCAGCTTGGCCCTGACAGACGATAAAAAATGCAGGACGTGTCTGTAGGAGAGTGAGTGTTTATAAATCACGATGTGCTGTTTTACACTGGCTGGACCCTACTTCTACTGCAAAAAGCCAAAGCGACACTTAAGAGTTGGGGTTTCGCAATAACACCTGAGGAGTGAGTCTTGATGGACAATGTTTAATGGTAGTAAACAAGAGAAGGGTTGTATCACAAGACAATACATGAAGAATTCAGATTTGTGGAATATAAGTTATATTGTATAAACTACTGCATGACCTCAAAATGTAGTAGTCTGCCATGTAAAGTAGCACCATAGGCACAAGTTAAACCCCTGCCACCACTAACTTCATGACTCTGGAGAACACACGAGAGACGAGCCCCGACGGAAGCTGGGTATCTGTTCAAACAGCTATTAGGTTTGTTGTTGTAGCTCCGGGGAGGAGGGGGGGTTGTTGTCAGAAGGAGCCGCAGGGAGCCGACGTGGATGTTTATTTCTCTTTCTCATTGACAGAATCTGTTATCAGTCAGGAGGCTTCGTCCGCTCCGAGCCCTAATTTGTAAATTAGTTTCTATACATCCAAGTTGAGCCTCCCGGCCTGAGGAGGCCTGTTTCATGTCCTGATATTTTTTTGACATCTGGATACGTTTAAGCCTATTTACTCTGTCAATATAATGGTTTACTCTTTTTAAAATTAGCATTCACCTGCACTGTGCAATCATTAGTTTAAAATATTTGTTTTATCAGATTGATTTTCATGAAAAGATTATCGCTACATCATAATACATTAAGAGAAAAGCACAAAATATTTGAAATGTTTTGTACAGATACAAGTCTATTGTTGCTTATAGTTTGAAGCTGGATTCTTGCGTTGACGCATCTGTCCTCGTGAGGCATTGTGGACCACCATTTGAGCTTATAATACTCTGTTACGTTGACAAATATGATTAAAAAATAGTCATCCTCAATATCAAATTTATTCATTACAATCGCCATGTGACCATTACATTTTTCTATCGCCAACCCCTTTGCGTTGGCCTGGGTCGGGTCGCCTGTCCATTGCACACATCGAAAACCACTCTCTTACACACACACTCACAACTCCAGGTCTGTGACACCATCTTTGTGGGGACCGCTCAATGACATAGCACCCCAGCCCCACACCCTAAACCTAACCATCTATTCCAGAAACAAAAACATGGCGAAACTTAACCAGGACTTAACCAAACTTAAACCCAATAATAATGAACTAGTCATTCTGTTGCCCTCATCCTCAAATTGAGGCTTATCCTTGTGGGGTCCAGCAAATGGGCCCAACAAAAACCTATGTGCCCCACAAGGGAGTGTTTTCCCCAAAATTGGACCTATATGTTTAAACACATACACACACACATATCTTTGTGGGGATATTGTGAGGTTTCTTATCGACATAACCCTTTCCCCAGCCTCTCAACCTAAACCTAACCATCCAAAACACAACCAGGACTCTGAACCAAACTTAAACCCAATTATAATGACCAAGTTGTTTTGCAGTCCTCATCCTCAAATTGAGATTTAACCTTGCAGGGTCCAGCCAAATGTCCCCACAAAGTCATACTGTCCTCACAATGATAGTGTTTTGTCAGGAATTGGTCCCCACAAAGTAGTATAAACATGCCCCCCCCACACACACACACACAAGGCTTGTCATGTTTATCAGTGAATAGTTCGGGAGTTGCTGTTTTATGGCCGTATGATGATCAGAAGTTTTTCAAGAGTCTATCAAAGCATCACTGGCAAGTCTGCATGACTGCCAAACTCAATAAACCAGTCGGCCAAATGATTCCCGGCATCATACCTGTGGAATAATGAGGAACACTCACACAAACTGTTTGCATTAGTGAGGATGTTCGGCTGCTGTCGATGTCTCGCTACAAGCTCCCCAATCCTTCGGGGAGATCGTCGCTTGAAACACCGGTGACCTCTGACCTTCCAAACTGTCAGACACTTAGACATTTAAACAGACAGTTAACACAGAGGAGGTCAGCACAGGAAGACACGGTGTGGTCTCCTGTAAGTGTTAAAGATAATAAAGCTGGACTTAACGGGATTTTTAGGTGTTGTTGGTGAGTAACAGCAGGACAAATGAGAGATCCTCTCTCGACACATGCCAGCTGAGTCAACAACAGGACCATGGGAATTTAGATACCTGGAGATGAAGAGGGGCTTTCAATCCATCCATCCAGCTACAAAGACGTCTGACTTGAGAGAGAGCTTGTGAAGGAAAAACAACATTTGTGTCAAACTCAAGGCCAGTGGGTAAAATGCGGCAGCTAGTCACAGTCAGTGGCCCCAAGAGCTCAGATGTTGAAATGTACTCATTTAATGTATGCATTCAAAAACAGCAGTAGTATGACTAAGTAGTAAAATAATTCAAACTCTGCGCACCATCATTAGTCTCTTACTAGAGGTGACCCGCAGAAGTCCTCTACAATCTGGAATGGATTGACTATGTATCTTGAGTAGAGCTGAAGTGAAATTCTGCCAGTAATAGATGTCAAAAATCTCTGTTTACATTCTTACACAGAATACGAAGTAGTCACTGGCCGAAGTTATAGCAGAATCTGAAATTTGGACATCATCATCCTCACTGTGTTCCAGCTCTTTGAAGCAGCTGCTTTGGCAACAACTTCAGCTTCGCTGCTATTAACTGACAAACTGCTCGAGACCGATCCCCCATCACTGTGATCACGCACGCAAAACATCTGTGTTTTATTTCTTTATGATCCAAGAAGCTGACAGTTGGGACTGCTGAGATATTTGCATCCAAATAATGGCCATGTGTGACATTAGATATGTTGTTCCAAGCCATAACTGTTGAGCAAATATGCTGTGTGAGGATGACAAGGGGACGGAGAAGAGGACCAAAAGCATATGAAACCAGGTCATAGACCAACAGTTTGTCATTCATTTAGGAAGCACTGCACCACCTGCCAGTGCCTGATAGTGTCAGGGAAGAATTTGGATGATCATTAATGTTTCCTCTCTTCGAAGTTGGTGAGCAACTATAAACACACGTGGCACATTTCAGCTCAACCTTTTTTTGGCACAAACAAGAGGAATTTTTTTTTTTTAAATAAAACTCCTAACCCACCTCAAGCTACTCTGGTGGCTACAGTCCAGTCATCCCAAATACTTCCAAGAAACAATATCTAGTGATGAACGAGTTGAGAAATGACATAAGAAGTGTGCAGTTCATGGCTAAAGTCAAGTCATGCTGTTGTATTATTAAAAGATGAGGAATTATGGTCCAAATCTGGGGTTACTCAACAGATCCAGACAGGGTCAAACGCAGACGGCAGAGCCCCATTAGCAGAGTGACACGGGAAACACAGTGAACAAATGGCATAACCAAAATAAAGAGGTTTTCACTCTTCAGATCGTTGACTTGGACATTGCACAACAATGTTCCCCAGCTCTGAGGATTGTTTTTTTTCCAGCACGACAATGTTACACAGTCAATCTAGGTGTAGATGAAGGACCACCAGATCAAGAGCCTCTCACGGCCTGGAGCCCAAACTCTAGACCCCATTGAAAACCTTTGGAATGTGATGAAGAGGAAGATGGACGGTTGAAGGCCATCAAGCAAAGCTGAGCCACTTGAATTCATGCACCAGAAGCAGAATAAAGTCACCCAAGAACAATATAAAAAAGACCGGTGGAGAGCAAGACGCATGAAAGCTGTCATTAAAACTTATTCCACCAAATATTAGTATTGTGTTGAGTATTATGAGTAAATATGAGTATTGTGATGTTTTAAAATTAATATGATCTTGTTTGATTTGCCATTTTCTGAAAATGAATATTGTAAATGACAATATTTTTATTAGGAATTTGGAAGAAAGATAAATATATATATATATATATATATATATATATATATATATATATATATATATATATATATATATATATATATATATATATATATATATACGTGCCCTGTTATTTATACATATAAATATAAATAAATATGCATTATTAATATAAAATAATATATATATATTTTTTTTTTCAATTTACCACATTTGATAGGAAAAACAATATAAATGCTGCCTCTTGGCAGGGTGTAGTTTCCACTGACCAATCAGTGAAGCCTCTGAGATTCTTTTATCTGCATCCCATTACCTACTAACACTGAGTTGTTACTGATGTCCAGGGAGTGAAGTGAGCGGGAAGGAAGAGCAGCTGTGGGAAAGGCCAGGAAGGTATGCCTTGAACTTTCCGCGATTTAATTCCTTGTTTGTGTGGAAGTGTAAACTGCTGTTATGGAGGAGGTGCTGGAGGAAAATAAATGTTCCACCTCCAAAACAGTGTTGTAAGCACAGCTTTTATGGTTTCTGTGTATGGTCAAACATCCCTCCTGCTGTGTCAAGTGTTCCCTGATGATAAGTGATATTCCGCCCTTATTTTCCCGCGGCCTCATTACTCCTCTGCTGATTCTACGGTTTCGATTAGGCTGCAGACCAGCTGGTTCAGTCGTGGAAACTTTATCTATCCAAAGTTTCACTCTCACATCAACAACTCTGATTCGATCCTGTTTGACCCGTGGAGTTTTATCATACTGTACAATCATAAGTCACGTCACAGTCACAAACTGGGCTCCTCTCCATCTTGGCCTCGGTGCTGACCCGACTAAACCCTGCTGCTTTTTAATGTAGCACCAGAGAACATTAGTAATCGGAGCCTGATGTGAAGCAGCGCTACATCCAAACAGAGAGGTGATATTACAGGACAGTGACGGATCATTTACTATTGCTCATCTGCTCAGGAATTTATTCAGTCAGGATTTAGGATTTACTGGAGTACTTCATTTTGTTTTACTCCCCTGATCTCTCTGCAGACACCCACCTCCCACACACGGTGACTGCATACAAATGGGAATGCTTATGTGATTATAAAGTATGTTTAACTCCGTTTATAAATAAGATCTGATAATCCACAGGATTTATATCTCTTGGCTGCCCTTATCAGACATAAACCGCGAGATGTTGAAACACGCCTGAAAAACATTTATTGAACCAAAAACTTTGAAGGATTACAGTAATACCATGAATATCACATTTAAATGTATTAGACAAAAGAGTTGGGTTCTTCACTTGCTCTCCGTTTCTCTTTATACTTCACCTCCATGACCCATGTTGAGACATCTTCATTGCTGCTCAACCCATTGTCACTGCCAAGGCATCAAATAGCAACTATCACCCAGTATAGGACATTTGCGTCCTATGGTGACACAGAAGTCAAGCTTACAGTGATGCTTGTCAACACAGGTGTTTCAAAGGAGTAAAAGTGTAGGGCCCTTTGAGGTGCTCTATATAACAAGTATATAAAGCTAAAAGGACCACCATCCCATAGCTAACCCCAAGCTGTGCCTGTCTTTTATGAGACACGCTACCCACGGCATCAGGATTTACAATGTGGAAGCCTGACCACTGCATCAACATAGGATGCAAAAGTCACTTAAAGATATAAAGATAGATGCTATTTGATGTCTAGTGAGTGCCTCTGCTACGTTCCATCTATAGCAGCTTGCTTCCCAGTCCTCACCAAGAGGTTAGCTCTCCAGTTTTCACAGAATTTGGCTGTTGCTGTCATGGTTTGCTCAGGTGAACAGACCCAAGTTCTTGGTTGTAACTGGCTTACAGAAGACTTGACACTGAGTTTTTACAAGATTTGATATACAATAAACAAAAATAACAGGGCACACACAGGAAACGAAGAACTAAAGACGTCGCTATCCAAAACGTGGAGCGAGGGAAACACTCAAGGACAGGGAAAAACCTGAAAACAGAAAAGAAGCAAATTACTATCCATCTAAGGGGGACAACCAAAACCACAGTCAAATACATACACGAGGCCCAAACAACGAAAAACGCTTGATGTGGAACACTCAAACACGCACGCAAGGAAGAAAAAAGTCGCGGCTCTAAAAGACAGAAAATAAACTACAAGACGGCAGAAACGACACGCACAATAGGAAGTTTACAAAGAATGCAGAAGAAACAGATTTCGAGGGAAACTTTACCAGAGGACGTGGAACAACCACCTGGCAGCACAGACTGGAACCCAAGTGTAGAAATCAGCAGGCTTGATCAGCGGGCGAGCTCCAGCTGCTCTGCCATGAAGCTGGAGGGAACAAAGGAAAAGGAAAAAACAATGACAAAATAAAAGCACAAGAAAACACAGAACATAACAGTTACTATCGTAAAACTGCGACTGCCTGCTTCTGGAGATTGCAATATTAGAGGAAACACATGATTTCCTTATAATCTTGCTTGATAAAGTCGCAGCTCTTTGCTATCCCTATCACCAAACAAGCTCCGCACGGACATCTGTACATGCCATGAGCATCACGTGACCAACTGTTGGTCGATATTAAGGTTAAATGACAGACAGTGCTTAAAAGTGAAAGACTTATTCAAAAACCAATACGGTTAAAAAGGCATGTTAACTGAAAATACATTGTAGCCATGTTCCCCTCCCCCTCAAAAGTATAGCGCCCCCTACAGCTTTTTAAGCCACCATTTGAGCACTTCTGAAACTTGCCAAAACGGCCCAGACTATAAACTGAATCAGTATGTGTATGTGTCAGTAAGTGTTTCTGTTTGTGTCGGCACCACAGATCAGGTCCAGTGAATCATTAGTATATAAGCATTTCCTGCCCGTTTCCAGCAGCTGTGTTGTCGGCAGTGAGCCTTTTATCAGGATGAAGTGTTATTGGGGCCAGAAGGACAAAAAACGATGAGTCTGCATCTAAACAAAGCATCGGGCTAATTTATGTTTCCCAGGACAGAGTGAGGGTGACTCAAGCTCTTTGACACTGACCACTAAAAGCCGAGTGTAAATCAACAAAAAACATACAAACCCGGAGGCAAAAATCACTCCCAGGAGGCCAGAAACAAGCACATTTAATTTTGCAGCAACCGTGCAGCATAACCTGGGCGTTCCTCTCCTGATTCATTCATATAGAAAGTGTTGTTTTATATTTCTTGAATTGCCTGGATCATGTGCCCAGAATTAGACGACCAACACATTCAGGGGCCTTTCTGTTGGACCCGAATGAATCTTCCTGAAAATTGGCCAAAGTTTCATCCTGTTTCCCAGAACATGCAGCGTCGGACAGGAAAAGAGCTTGAACTTGAACTTGACAAAGACCCCTGTGATGATCCAGTCGGACTCTGTTGACAGTCATTAATCCGAGATAAGAAAGAGTAAATAAACATATACGTCTTCTCATGTTGACAGAAAAGTGGAAAAGCCCCAGTTAAAGCACTTTATCAAAACTTGTCCTCTGTTGCGTGACCCATTTGACTCCGTAACACCAAAATACTTGTTTTTGGGATGACTGCAATTTTGTCGAACTCGTAAAGCTAACGGAGCAGTAGGGAAGGATCCTGAAGCGCACAGCTGAAGTTCTCATCGCTCAACTACTCATCCGACTTTGTAGCACATGTTTCCAGTTACAACATGGGAGAACAAACACACAAAACAATTGAGCTGTCCAACTTTCACTACAGAGCAGCACATGGAGGCAGCTCTGGTCTGAACGCTGAAAGGTTTGGAAAATGACTGCGCAGACAGATGTCAAAAATACTCAACACATATGTAGTCTGACGTTTGGCCACGTTGGAATTCTGCATTTTAAGTGAAGAGATTTTGTCAGTTCGTATTTGAGTTCATCTTGTCACAGAGTGCGAGCAAGTACGTCTTTACTCTATATCAGAACATTTTGATTTAATGTCAATGAATTATGCATTTTCTAACACTTGCAACTGCTTCTTCACTCAAGTATGTAGAAAAAAATGAATAAATCACAGTGCCATCACGAACTTCAAAGTCCAGTACATCTTAAAATGTTTTGTAATGTCTAAATAAAGTCCTCAGTTTGCAGAGACGTCCAACTGAAAACATTGAGGTCATGGTGTATCACCAGCAGAGGGAGCTTGAGAATATTGAGATTTCCTGTTCATCCATATGGTTAAGGTCAAGTTGAAGAGTTAAAAGATAAACTGGGGCAGTATCACCTTTAAAGAGTCTCATTGGACAGTTCAATTCTGACCATGAAGGTGATGAGGTCTGGGTGAAGGTGCATTTTAAGATGGGCACAACACACATAGGGATTTTTGAAGTCTCAAGCAATTTTTGTTCGTAATAGCACACATGATTTATTAAGAACTCTGCCATTGATCATTATGTCAGTGGTGCGCCCTGATAATCTCTGTGCAGCACACCACACACACGACAACATTTTTCCCACTTCCAATCTAGAAGCCGCTCACATGATCACATGAGATTAAGTGGACATGTGAGGATGGGATGAAGGAGTTAAAATCTATTTGTCCCCTTGTTTCTCAGTCACTAGATTCCAATCCACATTGCAGTTCATGACAGGAGTGTTGAGCTCTCCCCACATAAGTGAAGATCTTCAATGGTAAATATGAAACACAAATTAGGATCATCTTATAAGAGAGAAGTTCACCATCCTTGGTCAGGAAAGGGTCAAAAACACTTATATTTTGTGCGTACCCCACCTCATACAGAGAAAAAGAGGTTGTTCCAAATGCTTTATTTGTCTTTGTTTCTATGGAGAGGGCTGTGCATTGTGCACAACAGAAAGTCATCATAACAAAGAAGTTGGCTTTAATAACAGTTATTTTCTGTTCTAGAAATTTAGGAATGCATCACTTGAAACCATCCTGAAGTACTCGTGTTTAGGTTTCGGTTTAAAGCCACTTAAACACTTCAGAACTCCACCCTGGGAAGGAGGTCATCGCTAACCGAGGCAAAAGGGGATTTCTGTATCTGGGCACTGCTAGTGAACCACTAACCACCATTGCATCAACACTGTATAAGAACTGTGAGGCATAAAGGAGGGGGACTCTCACCCCAGTGAATCTGCTTGTGTCGTGATATTACTGCTACATCCAGATTACTACACTCTCAAGACACAAACACATGGGACAACATTTTGGACAAAGAAAGAAAAGCATGTTTTACATAAGAGTAGAATACAAGTTCTGAACTTGTCTTGAACTGTGGACTTCAACATAAATAACCTGGAAACAGACCTCAGAACAGCTGGCTGCATGACATGTCGGCTCTCAGATGAGAAACGAACCCCTACACTTTCACTCAATCACTCAAACAGCACCTCTACTTGCTTCTCATTCGGGTCCATCATTTGCACCATAAACACTGACCTTAGCTGCAGATTAAATCATATAATCACGCCATTTGTTATGGAGGAGGATAATGCGAGTACAGTGAAGGCAAAATGGCATATATTCTGGTGAAGCTTATGAGAGCAATGAGGAAGGTCCTATATTATCCAATTATTCAAGCACAATCCAAGTAAGAAACCGGAGGCGAACTTTAATGGTGGGAGACACCCAAATAACAGACCCAAGGAAACCATAAAAAGCATCAAAGCATTCAAGGTTCTGGCCTCAATTATTTTGGAAAAAGAGACAACATTATCCTCATTGTAAAATATATCTTCACTGCTTCCCTGCTTCTAATGAAAACTTCACAGTTCATGTTTTTACAGGGGGCATCAACGCAGAGTCCATCTATCATCAACCTGGCAGTGACCAGACGTTCTACATCTGTTGTGATGTATTTTCTCTGGTCTTGTGTCGTTTTAGTGAGCTTAGTGCCTGGTGACACTGTCCAGAGAGCACGGTGGTGGTCCGACAGCCAGCACTGGCCGGGCCGCACCCCCAGAAATACAGTGTTCCCAAGTTTACAAACACATTGAATTAAAAATGGAGAGTGTGACTGACATTGTGTGACATTCAGTTTGTTCCTTGAGGTTTCATTTGGCCTCATTTTGATTCCTGGTGCAACACAACTGGACCCTGAGAAGACGCCAGTGTGGGTATGTGTCTGGTCAGATGCAGCTTTTCTGCGTCTGCTTTCCTGGGAAGCCTTGGAATCACTTTTTATTGGGAGATTGGGACTAAATTCCTTTAGCACCAGCTCAACACTGTAGGCTGCTCACCTCCGAAAGCTATTTTCGTCAAGATGTTTAAGGTGAACAGTAGTGTAAACGTGTAAACACTCTAACACACACCTGCAGCTGCTGTGTGAAATCACAAACAGATGAGTTCTCTGCTTCGGCAGTGGAATTTGTGCAGATGAGAGTCCTGCCGAACACAATAACCACAGACAGGCATGTGGAGCCATGAAGCTCATGGGAAGCATTAGTTCTGTCAATATGGCCACATGTGTAAAACTAGAGGATACATCTCTGTAATATAGACATGCTGCACGATTACTCATGTTGATGGGCTAACTTGTCTGTCACGTATAAAAACATCATGGCTGTCATTCCTGTTGGAGCTTTTTGCTGAGCCCACAATAAAATCCCAGAGATCAGTTTCACGTTTAAAGGTATTTTTACCTAACAGAATGCCCCCTTCTCTATAAATTGTCATCTTAAACTTGTGCAAGACATTAGGTGGTCGAACGGTAGAACAGCCTCTCAATATAAACCTGGAATTCTTCACATAAATACTTCTCTGTCCACCACTAGTTTCCTCTACAGCTCTTAAATGCCAGCTTCATCAACAAGATCCTACATCACTGTCATTGTAGCTTGATGCCATTGTCAACTAGACCTTAACAATAACTGACAGTAATAGTCACATTAGCTCAAACTACTAAGGCGTGATGCTATTTGCGAAACACAAACAAAACACTGTCTTCACTGACTTCTTCCTTACCACAAAGAAATTTGGTCAAAGCCAGGTGCAGAAATGTGCATGTCAAGCTTTCAACTTCTTAAAAAGACATTTCGAACACTTTCAAAATCATCAATTGCTACATAATGATGGCACAACAAAGAAACAAAAACAGCATGAGCACAACAGCATCATCACAATTAATTTATTCACTTATTTTCCCCCAAAACTAATATTAAAGCCACTTACTCAAAATGAAATAATGTATCTAAAGTCACGACGACGGCTGATGTTTAGAAGTCAACAGATGGAAACCTTGTGAAATCATGGGAACAATATATGAAATAATTTTGCCATCGAGCCCTCATTGAAGGCAAACTGTCGCTCCACAATCTAAATTGTTATTCTTCCACCTGGGTACAGAGATGTCTGACCAGCGGCGCTAACAACACACTGGGAGTCCTCTGAGCTCCAACACCATATACATCATCAAACTCCCACATTAGCAGATGTCAAATTCACTTATGTTCCCACGTGAACGCAGACGTCTTGTTAAACTGGACGGTTTTGACGTCCCATTTGTCCTGAGAACGTTGTGTGGTCTTCGGCTAATGATATTTTTTCAGAAAACACAGAATATTTTGAAACGGGGAAAGAAACGTCCCAATTTGTTCATCTCAAACGCCTGTTCATCGCTTATAGTGACAAATCCTCCGCTTTCTAATAACTATAAAAACAGCTTCTGTAACCACCAGTCGTGACTTGTAAAATGCATTGATTCATTTGTGAAGGTACAATATAAATACAGTTTCTAAGACACGCAGGTTCTTGAACCCCTAAATTCCCCTGGTCCCCGCCGCACTTTTGTTGTTTTCTTTATCAGCAGTTTATCTGCAGTTAAAGTAAATAATCATGAACTTCCTAAAATAAAACAAATTTGTAAACAAATAAATTGTCTTTTTTCATTGCCCTCACCTCTTCCCCATCTCTGGGAGAGTTCCATTAAATGTGACCCACATTCACTAGATAAGCAAATACGGTGGTCCGGTTCACTACACTTTGGAAGCCAAAGTTGATAGTAAGAAATATTTCAATATAGCTGAGTCTGTTTTGACAGATAACAGTGTCCCCTGCCCTTTGTGCCTTGAATCTGGCTGTTATGAAGATAGTGTCTTCATTAAATCCTATATTTATTTTCAGAGGAACCTTTCACAACTGAGACACGGTGAAGTGGTGGAGACAACAGTGGAATGTTTCGGCTCTGAAAACAGCTTTATTTTTCTTAAATAAGGATCGCGCTAAAAATGCTCTTTCGACAATAGTCGGGGTCCCATTTTTAATAAAAGGTGAACTAGCGTCATCTACTGGTCGAAATGGAAGTCAGCCCTTCGGTCCATGCTTTGTTTACATGCGAGAAGTATGCCTCAAATTAATTCTATCAGTCGATGGATTATGTATGTATTTTTTTTTTTTACCAAAGCAATGACGTTTCAATGTATCCCCCTTTGGGTGGTTGTTTATATTATCTAAGATGAAGTTAATCTATATCGATGTAGTTTTGATGACTGATTATTTAAAGGTATACAATAACAATGTATGCACCCTGGATATATGACTATACACGACATTCTGAAGAGACATGGTTAGGGAAATAAGCATATTTGTGCGTTGCTGTTACATACGTTTAAACATTTATAGGAACAAGTGGCATCCACATCGACGGGCAAGTGTGCTGCCACAACGCGTTCGAGAGTAATTTCAGTCCAGCTACCCCTTGATGACATAAACCGAGCTAGTATGTTGTGTAACTCCTCGTTTTGTGAAGTATGCCGGTGACCGTCGCGTCGACCCGGGATTTGACGTTCTCTCCGCTGTCTTTATAAAGTAAACACTCCACCCTTTTCGGTGTCGTCGCTGTTCGTCCGTTTGTCGCATACTGCAGACCATTTAAATGGCTAAACAGCTGCTAGCGCTGTGCTTGTTGTTAGCTTAGCCAGCTAGCTTAGCCACGTAAACAATGAATGGTTGTGAATTTTGTGTGTGATGTATAGTTGAAGCATTTTGTGTATTTACCCATATCAGCACCAAGACAACCCTATTAGTAACAGTTCGGCAAACAATATTGTCTGTGTACATAAAAAAGCTGGACATTGCCTTGTTGTTACGTTAAAGTAGTATTAACACCGTAATGAACGTCACAATGATCGCTATAAGTAGCATCGTGATGACATCATGAAGATATCATAGCCATTATTCAAAGAGTTCACGGAAAACTATATGACTGTCTTATGGTATGTTTTAACTCATTTTGCACAGGTGGATGACTCCACAGCGTTGCCATGCCAACGGACGGTTCGGAGGAGCTGGTGCCATCGGCACTGTCCAGTCCAGCTAGTGCTGCTCTAACTCCGGGAACGGTTGAGGAGGATGGCGGGTCATCGGGTTGCTTCCAAGGCAATGAGGGTGCCACCGCGGTGGAAAACCTCACCGGTTAGTCAGAGTTTTTGGATGAGGTTTCTATTTCACAACTTGTTACCAATCATTATATTCATGAAAGCTCATTTTCTCCTGTTAAAGCAGGTGGAAAGAGGGCTGGAGCCTTGCTGCAAATTGACCGCCAGCGCATCCAAGGAGCAGCAGCCAGTTCAGGGGCTGATGAATTGCAAGGACTTGGGGTGGCTGTCTACGACCAGGATGTACTTGAGCAGGGTGTCATGCAGCAGGTGGATGAGGCCATCCAAGAGGCCAATCAGGCAGCTGCTAGAATCGAGGCGGAGAAGGAGTACGAGTCTGTTATGGATGATGTCAGGTAAAAATAAACATTGCAAGATATGACAGAATCCAAGAGAGCTAGCTAGCTTGTGTATTCCTAGGGACACAGCACTGTCAAACCCGCTGTACTGGGTACACTTATATTGTTATGTGGGGAGGAAATCAGACAAACCATAAAAGTAGATTATTGGTATCTGTACACGACAGTATTCCATCTCCCATTTTATTGCAGTTAATGTGACAGTTAACATTTGGAACACATTTTATCATGATCAAATGTTCCTGGTGCGTTATGTAACTGGAGCAAAGTAAAAACAAAGCGTCACTTGCTTGAGTTTGCTTAAATGAATGCAGTGAATGAAATGTACCAATGTTTTCTACTGCTATTTATATGTAGAACAGAACATCTTAACTGTTTTGTATATTCTCTGATTACCAGATCTGTGACAATGTCTCTGAAGCATATAAACAAAATCATTGAGCAGTTGACTCCATACGCTTCATCGAGTAAAGATATCACTCGGAAGATCGAATCGGTCAAGCGGCAGAAAGAAAATAAGGTAAAGACGACAAATGGTCAATCAAAACAAGAGCGAATGTAAAATATATTTTTTTCATTTAGGAGAAACAGCTGAAGAAGGTTAAAGCTAAACAGAGGCGTCTTCAGGCCATTCTGGGAGGAGAGAGTGCTCAAAGGTTAGAAGCTGAGCTTTTGGCAGAAGAAGATGGAGAAGATGGTGAGTTGACTTCACTGATTTTATTCTTTTCCATCCTAGCTTATAATGGTACTATGAAGGTAAGTTAATGTGATTTCTTGAATATATGATTGGTTATGATATTTCTGGTTTCCCAATCGTACTCAATGATTGTAGTACCACAAAATGATTGAGAAAAACATAGTCCTTTTTTTTGTTCTACGTTGCAGCAGAGGCTGGACCATCCACACTCGGCAGCATGCTCATGCCAGCCCAAGAGACGGAATGGGAAGAACTCATACGGACAGGTCACATGACTCCTTTCGGCACAAGGATCCCACAAAAAGAAGACAAGAAGGAACCTCGAAAGCTGATGCTTGCCGAGAACTCGGCCTTCGACCAGTATTTGGCTGATCAGGCAAAGATAGCTAGTGAAAGGAAGAAAGCGCCTCTGGTCAAGAAGAAACCGCGCCCTGGAATGAGTCCCGACCGAGCAGAGACAAAGAGCAAAAAAGGGATTTCATCCAAGGACAGGAAAATGCAGAAGCGCATGAGGAAGCTACAGATCACAGCGTTGAGGGCTCATCCTAAAGCAAGGCCAAAGAGCGAGCCTCAGAGCCCCAAGTTTAAGAGGAAGCGCCAACATGACGCCGATGAAACTGACAGCGATGGGTCTGAGTATGTGCCCAGCGACGGAGTCTACGATCCAGACCAGGAGCAGCAAGAAGACATGGAAGAAGGCTTTGGAGAGGATGATGAAGAGGAGTATGACCTAAAACCTTATAGCAGAAAGATTGAAAGGAATGTGAAGAAGAAAGTGAAGAGAAAGCAGAGTGAGGATGAGTACGATCCTGAAAGTTCAGAGGAGGAAGATGTCAAAGGGAAAGAGAAAAAGTGCAAGGACGACGGCAACATTGAGTACTACAGACAGCGAATAAGGTGTGTCATTTGTATTTATTGCTCTTAATATTGTGGTTACTGATATTATTCATATGGTTTAAAGTTCTGATATTTCTGCTCGAATTACTAAACAAATTGATAAGAAAAGGCCCTTAATGATGCAGTTGTGAGGCTGTTATTATCGAGATGCGTTGAAGCTTCTGTGTTGATGCTATAGAATTACAGCAGCAAAAAGTTTGAGAAAAAGAAAATGCAGCTTCTTTATAAGGACATATTGAACCACCAGATTGACCTTTTAAGTTGGTAAATATTAGTGTCTTCGCTGTTGCAAATGTGCTATTGTTATTCTCTTAAGTTGTGGAGGAAACAGTTGCTTTCAGTCAGCCGGTTGTGCAGAAGCAAAGATAATCCCAGATGAGATTGGCAGCTGCTTCTTGACTAAGCAAATTCACTCCCAGCTTTTTTCTGTCTCTGCTCTCATAGTGGCCTAATTATCCGCCTGCATATGGTTTTATAAACCCATTCACTCTAATGCCCAAATTAGGGGAAGAGCTGCCCTAATGAGATTTCATATTTATAGCTGCCAAATAAATTGTGTTGGCATGTGTCCTTATTTTGGTGAGCAGTGATTGGACGTCGACAGCGGAGTGGTCGGACGGCAGCTGAAGGTGCGGGGAGTGATATTAACAGAGGATTGGTAGATGGGTCGGGGGTGGAGGGGCGGGGCCAGGGCAGGAAAGTGTAATTAACTGAACCAATGCTTAGTCTTGACTTAATTAGAGAGTTGGGTCTCCCAGGCCCAGCTAAAGGACCAGTCTTGTGGCAGTGTGACAGGACTAGGCCCAAATGAAGATGGATTCTTATCCTCTGCACCTCACACCTTTCTGGGGAACTCGAGCTACTAATTGTCTGTATCAATCTTCATTTGCTGCGCAAAGACTCTGCCTCTAACTGCCCTCTCTGCTCCTCTATTAAAACTGCTCCTCCTTACATTTCCCTTTTTGCTGTAGACCTTGGTTAGGGTGGGACACAACAACCACTTGCCACCCCTTCACCTGTTTCTTAAAATAACCTGAAGACGGAACATCCATCCATTCATTAAATATGGCGATGAATCTATCTCTCCGCTTTAATGATTGCTTTGAGCCGGACGCGGCGTGTGTTGGGGTCCAGGTCAATATATGTGATCATTAATACATATTAGCCGTTCATCTGAAGCTGGGCATTTATGACCATCTTCATCAGTTTGTTTTTTCCCTTTAAGAAAGTGGAAGCGACAGCGTCTCCGAGAAAGAGAAGAGAGGAGGGAAAGAGGCGAGGAGCTGTCTGACGACAGTGATGCTGAGTTTGACGAAGGCTTTAAAGTTCCTGGTTTTCTGTGGAAGAAACTTTACAAGTAAGATTATATGGAACTCCAATCCAGCCATTGCTCCATGTCCGCTTCTCCCTTCAGGGGTCGCCACAGCGGATCATCTTCCTCCATCTCACCCTGTCCTCTGCTTCCTCTTCTCTCAAACCTACAAACCTCATGTCCTCCTTCACCACATCCATAAATCTCCTCTTTGGCCTTCCTCTCTACCTTCTGCCTGGCAGTTCCAACCTCAACATCTTCCTACCAAAGTACTGTCTATCTCTCCTCTGTACATGTCCAAACCATCTCAATCTAGCCTCTCTGACTTTGTCTCCTAAACACCTGACATGTGCTGTCCCTCTGATATACTGCTTCCTGATCAACATCCTCAGCATCTTCATCTCTGCTACCTCTAGCTCTGCCTCTTGTCTTTTCCTCAGTGCCACTGTTTCCAAACCATACAACATTGCTGGCCTGACCACCGTCTTGTACACTTTCTCTTTCATCCTTGCCGACACCCTTTTGTCTCACATCACACCTGACACTTGTCTCCAATTATTCCATCCTGCCTGCACCCGCTTCTTCACCTTTTTCTCACACTCTCCATTGCCCTGGGCAGTCGAGCTTAAGTACTTAAATTCCTCCACCTTCTTTATCTTTGCATCCTGTAACTTCACCTGTCCACTTGGCTCCTTCTTTCACACTCCTCCATGACTATTCTAAAATTATTATTTTCTGTTGTATGATCATATTTTAAAACACAATTCTGATCACGTTTGTGTCTCAGGTACCAGCAGACCGGAGTGCGCTGGATGTGGGAGCTCCACTGTCAGCAAGCGGGAGGCATCCTGGGAGATGAGATGGGATTGGGCAAAACCATCCAGGTCATCAGCTTTTTAGCCGGACTGAGCTACAGCAAGCTGAGAACCAGAGGGTCCAACTACAGGTGTGCCACATAAACACACACACAGACACACACACACACTGGTGGACAGAGACTCAGTGTCTGTACGGTATGAATATTTGATCAGGGGGATTTCTGCTTGAGTGTGTTCACCTGAATTATTAAACATGTTTCAATTATCCGACTCTTCACTTTCTTACTGGAGACATCAGAGAAAACACTGACACTGTGAGAGTGTTTGTTAGAGTAGACTCATTCTTTACATGAACACTTAAGAGGAAGTGGAGAGCTCCTGAAATGAAATGAGCCTTTGGACGATAAATCAGATGGAGAAATGTGACACACCCCAGGTTTACTGCACAAATGACACTGGGATCGCGGGTGGAGCTTCTTTCTCAGTCAATAATCCGTCTGCTAAAGACGCCCACAAATTGATTGCTTGCAAACTCAATTACGAACCAATATCAATAGCTTCCACTCGGCAGTGGTTCAAACAAGGCCATTAGTTTACCATAGTAGGTGTATACTCATTATCACTTTGTGTTTCACAGGCTCATTCACCAAATCCCTTCAGTTTAGTGGCAAAATAACATTATTTTTATTAGAGGCTGAAGTTATTGCTTTAATTTCCTCAATTAAATTTGCTGGAGCTATCCATATTAAATTAGTTTCTCTCTCTGTGTGCCAGAGATTAAATTCTCTCTGTGTTTGAACGCAGGTACGCTGGTCTGGGTCCAACTGTTATTGTGTGTCCAGCTACCGTCATGCACCAGTGGGTCAAAGAGTTCCACACTTGGTGGCCGTCTTTCAGAGTCGCAGTCCTGCATGAGACTGGCTCCTTCGCCAGCAACAAGGTGAACTGTCACGCTGGAGTACCACGAGGCCTGCTATCCTCTGGGGGGCACCATCGTTCCATCGATGTGAAATTTACAGTTTGCGTTGCTGTTTGTCTCATTTGGCCTTTTAGGAAAAGCTCATTCCTCAGATCGCAGCGTGTCACGGAATCCTGATCACCTCATACTCAGCTGTACGGAACCTGCAAGACACGCTGCAGCGCTATGACTGGCACTATGTCATACTGGATGAAGGCCACAAGATCAGGAACCCAAATGCTGGCGTTACCACGGCTTGTAAGCAGGTATTGTTCACACATAATTACGTTGTTTCATGTTGAGATATTCTGCTCCAGCATCCTTTCATAATCATATAGCACCTGACATCTGTGCACGTTTCCTAACATCCTCCTCTGTCTAGTTCCGCACACCTCACAGGTTCATCTTGTCAGGCTCACCCATGCAAAACAACTTGAAGGAGCTGTGGTCTCTATTTGACTTTGTCTTCCCTGGTAAACTGGGCACCTTGCCTGTCTTCATGGAGCAGTTCTCTGTGCCCATCACCATGGGAGGATACAGCAATGCCTCACCTGTCCAGGTACTGGTCTTCATAACTAGCTATAGTTCCAGAGTCATGATTCATTTTCATCAGAATCAGAATCAGAATCAAATTTAATGCCATGGTCAGTGGGGAGCCCTCTAACTAGGGAAGTGTTTTGGAATAAAGTGCTGACAAAAATAAATAAATAAATAAAAAATAAAATACAATAAAATACAATAAACAAAACAAAACAGAACAAAACAAGGGCTGCTTATTCGACCTGCACGTCTCTGGGTCCTGGAGGCATACAGGTCCTGAATAGGTGGCAGGTTGCTACCGATCACCTTCTCAGCAGAACGTACGATGCGCTGCACATGGCTTGTGCACCAGAGTTGTTATTACAGCCAGAAAGTCAGTCTGTGAGCCGCTTCACTGTGTTGTTAGGGAGGAAGAGACTACAGTGGAAAAGCCTGCCAACTAAAATGTAGCCCTTTGTCATTAGCGTCCAATCGTTAATAACCCACTGACTGTATGGATTTAATTATTTAAGCCGGCTATTGATGCTTCTTCCGCTGTCGATAATAAAAACCTTTACTAATTATTAATGTTATTAAATGGTCAGAGAAAGCTGCGCTCGGCTGCCTTATCCACTTCTGCTTGTACTGGCAACGAGAGAGGCGGAGGTCGTGCCCCAATTACAACCAGAAGGATGTCAAACACGGAAAGGTGGAGGCTCCATTACTATTTACATCCCTCCTCCACCATACTGCTTCACGTCCACTGTGACCTCCGTGGAGCCCTAAATCCCGCCGGGTTATTGTCCCCTCCAGGTTCCACGAGTGGCTTCTTTGATCCCACCCAGTTATGGGTAGTTGTTTGAAGGGATAACTGGCTTTTTAAAGTATTGGGAGTGCGGGCCATTTCTTTTGTGGAGGGCTCGTTGACTCTGGATTATGGGTTCTATTCCCCGTGGAACCTGAGCACTCCTGATCACTGGTTAATGGTTCTTACTGCTGAAAGGCTGGTTACATGGAGGAGGCAGTGACAGAGTAGAAGCTGTGATAATTTGCCTGAGGAAACATCCCCGCTGGCTTCTCTGCATGTTTATAGCAATGTTAGCTCTGAATTGTGCTGAAATGTTTCCTTCTTTAAAAGGTGCAGACGGCGTTTAAGTGCGCCTGTGTGCTGCGTGACACCATAAATCCTTACCTCCTCCGTCGAATGAAGGCTGACGTCAAGGCCAACCTGGCCTTGCCTGACAAAAACGAACAGGTACTGGTCACTCTTGCTTCTATAGTAGCCCCCAGCTGAGGCGGCGTTTATCTGATCGGATGTGACTGCATGTGCTATGTCTAAGGACTGTTTGATGGTTGCGCGTGGCCTTTGCGAGGGAAGCCAGCTAATAAAGTCCCGGAAAAGTAAAAGGCGCAGGTATTCATTAAGGTGGCCGGTCTCTGGCCTGTCCTTGTGGCTGATGCTGGTTGACTTCTCAGTCCACTTCAGCTCATTAAGTCGCTCCCTCGAGACACCAGGGCTACGAAAACGTGCTGCTTCGCCATCATTTCTCTTCTCAGCCGCTACACTTCATCAAGGGGCTTTAAAATAGATGTTTGTTGCTCATTATGCTCTTTCACACCACCGTCGCTGTGTTTAGGTTCTGTTTTGCAGATTAACTGAGGACCAACGACAAGTTTACCAGAGTTTTCTGGACTCCAAAGAAGTTTACCAAATATTAAACGGAGACATGCAAGTAAGTAGCTTCCTGTTTTAGATCGTGTGCTCACTCTTGTTGACAAAAGTACACATCATTGCTTAGAGTATTTATAGCTTAGATCAGAGGTGGGCAATTACATTTTCTAAGGGGCCAGGTTATATATTGTGACCGTTGAGAGGGGCTGTCAAACTGGAGGGTAAGAGAAAATTGAAAATAAAAATCAAGTGATGACATCATGTGTGATTGTGAAATTGCACTTTAAAATGCACAGAAAATGTTGGTTTGTTTTATTGTTTTATTTAATTTAAATTTTAATATTTACTTTTAATTCTGATGTGTTTTTAGGGACAGAAATACTCCTAAAATACTAAAAAAAAAAAAATAAACAAGAAAGTTATGTTTCAGTTGCATCATAATGAACAAAAACAATGCACAAGAAAATATCAGATACAATGCCAGTTTTATAGATTTACTCTGACTCCTGTAGGGCCACATAAATACCGTCAAAGGGCTGCATTTGCCCCCAGGCCACACTTTGCCCAGGTCTCACTCAGATAGACCTGTGACTTGATTATTATTATTTTTTTTATTACTGTTTATTTGTGAAATTTTAAGTACAGGTATTAGATTTTGAAAATGATACATACCATGCTTGCGTAGAAAAATACATAGATAACAATACAATACAATAAAATAAAATACACAGAAAACAATGGGGATAGAGTTGGTTGGAAGGTTGGATTTCTTTGCTGAAAAATGTCCCATTTTGTCCATCTTTTTGTGTCCAAATCAGTTTTTAGTCTCAATAGAGAGGTCAAATGCTCCATCTGGCATATTTCTTCAATAATGTCAGTCCGATTTTGTACATCAGGTGTGACTTGATTATTTTTGAGTTGTTGAGAAGAATGCTCTCGCCAGTATTTTGCATTTAAGATCAGCATGAAGTGGACGACTTCTGTTTATGGAAGATACTTTTTCACTAACTCAGGTCTTTTAGTCTTGTATTGTTGAGTTACAGACTGAAATTTTAGTGGACTTTTATTTAGCAAGACGCTCACTTTCTGTTCTGGAAGACGGTGGAGTCCGGAGAGAGACACTCAACCATTTATCACCACTAACCAAATGGACGCGGTTGCAAAGCCACGGGTGGCCGTAGCAGATTGCACACACAGGCAATACTCTGTGGTCACTCCCGGTCCATTAACCACCATTACTAATGCAGTGACCACTGGGCCTTCATCAAGGAAGTGAATAAGTTATGTAACTCAGTTCTGAAAGACCGAGGACATTTGTTTAAGGGTGGAGAAGACGGGACATGCAGAGACATTGGTAACTGCAGGACTTTTTTTCTCCAACAACATTGTGCTTTGTGAAGTTTCCAGACGCTAATTCATTGCTTTAATCACAAGTTTTGGTCATTAGCCTTCCTGATGATTTCCCCCGTCTCCTCTCAGGTCTTCTCAGGTCTAATAGCTCTGCGCAAGATCTGTAACCACCCGGATCTTTTCTCGGGGGGTCCCCGGATGCTGAAGGGGATCCCAGAGGACCAACTGACGGAAGAGGAACACTTTGGCTTCTGGAAACGCTCCGGCAAACTGATGGTGGTGGAGTCGCTCCTGCGTCTCTGGCATAAACAGGGACACCGAGTTCTCCTCTTCACCCAGTCCCGACAAGTGAGAGCAAAAGACGGATGGATAGAACCAGAGATGGATGAATGGCTGATTAAATGCTCAATGGATGGACTGATATTCCAAAAAAAGAAAGAAGGAAAATGGGTGGCTATGTAGTGGAAGTAAACAGTGTGTGTGTGTGTGTGTGTGTGTGTGTGTGAGTGTGTTTGTGAGGCAGCACAAGGCCCCAGCTGTTGCAGTCAATATCAATGAGATTATACCTCGGAGGTAACCTGAGACCCTCCCTGTCGGTATCTCTGTCCATGTAATATTAATCTGCCTTAATCCTTTTAAGAGATAATCCAAACCGCTGCCTGGTGTTTCCTCTCCCCCATTGCTCTCCTTCTCTCTCCCCGCAGATGTTGGACATCCTGGAAGTGTTTGTGAGGGAGAACCACTACAGCTACATGAAAATGGACGGCACCACCTCCATCGGCTCACGGCAGCCTCTCATCGCTCGATACAACGAGGTAGGATTAGCCTTCACTAATGGCACCCAGAGTTTCTCATGGAAATCCCGTCCTGAGGGGGAAGTGCTGTCGCGCAACTTGGAAACACTAACTGACGGCAATCTGTTCCTCACGAAGGACTGTGTCAGCTCGCTGCCTCTCCATGATGAAATACAGTGTGGAAAATCTCAACGCTGTATGACCCTGGGATTAATCCAAAATACTCTTCAAGACTTGGCGCCTTTGATAATGAATGGAGGGAAAATTTGTTTTATTAAGTGAATAATTTTATATAATAAATATAAACTGACGTGCATATGAGTTTAAGCTGCTACCACCTGAATGGTGTGTTATGCAGTAAAGAGGAAGTCTGGCTCAGAATTCAGGCAAATGTGATTTAATTTCATTACTGTGTTTTTCATCAACTTTTCTTTTTACTTTCAGGACAAATCCATTTTTATCTTCTTACTGACCACTAAAGTAGGAGGCCTGGGAGTCAACCTGACTGGAGCCAACCGAGTCATCATCTACGACCCAGACTGGAACCCGAGTACAGACACACAGGTCTGTCTTTGGGAACAACTTGAGAGTGAATTCACCGCAGTTATGAGCCAGGTGAGGTCATGTTGTGAGACCTAACTAAGGTGGTGTTGACAGGCTCGGGAGCGAGCGTGGAGGATCGGTCAGAAGCAGCAAGTCACCGTCTACAGGTTGTTGACCGCAGGAACCATTGAGGAGAAGATCTACCACAGGTGAGACTCTCATCTTGCCCTAATATTTTAGCCGCTTGTTCACAAGTGAGGGGGGAATATAGCCCGAGTATGATGCCCTGAGTCCCATCTATCTATCCACACTTCATATTCCCACTTCGTTTTCAAGTGGCGAGTGCCCTTGGTCTTAGGAGTATTGGGACACACTACCCTTGCACATGAACGTGCAAAACCCAGGGTGAGAAATGGGACACAGCCAAAGTCTGTCTGATTCCTCAATTGAATCCCTTTGAATTGTGACTGTTTAATAATGAAGCCCTGAACTAAAGTAGCAAGTTTTGATTTCAGGCAAATCTTCAAGCAGTTCCTGACCAATCGAGTTCTGAAGGATCCGAAACAGAGACGCTTCTTCAAGTCGAATGACATCTATGAACTCTTCACTCTGACGGACCCTGATGGGACCCAGGGCACTGAGACCAGCGCCATCTTTGCAGGTGGGTTTTCAGGCTGTGAACAGATACAGGAACAGGATTTGAGTGTTGACGCTGCTGTCTTCAGGCACGGGCTCTGAGGTCAAAGTGCCTAAGAAGCCAGAGAGGTCGAGAGTGAGGAACACCGTGAGCCGCCATTTACACAAACAGTCCATGTCCAAGATGAGTGACTCCTCATCGAACACTGTGGCGTTCAGTGAAGGAAGTGCCTCTGTGTGCAACAAGACATCTCCGGAACAAACGTCTTCTCTTAAAAATGGTGCTGAAATGGACCCAGACACTCCTGACACAGCCGGCAACAACGCTGCAGTCAGACTGAACTCACACCAGAGCAGAGAGCTGACCAGCCCGCAGAAACACCGGGAGAAGAGGAAGCACTGCGACATGGACAAGCACAAGAGAAAGAAGCGCAGGAAAGACGCTCGCTTCGAAGGCCATCGCATCTCTCATCTGGTGAAGAAGAAGACATTCAACAAACCGGCCAGTGAGGACAACCAGCAAGAAGACCAGAAGAAGTCGGACGATTATGTTTTGGCCAAGCTCTTCAAGAAATCAGGTTTGCTAAATGGCTATGAGACTAGTTCAAGAGACTTCAGCTCTAATCTGTGGCCATCATGTTTCCAGGCATCCACAGCGTGATGCAGCACGACACCATCATCGAGTCGTCCAACCCCGACTACGTCCTGGTGGAAGCAGAGGCCAACAGAGTGGCGAGGGAGGCCATGAAAGCTCTGAAGGTGTCACGCCAGCAGTGCCGGGTGGCCTTCAACAGACCTGCACCGCCTCCTGCGAAGTAACTCGCGTCGACAACACTTTCAGTCACGGTTCTTTAAAAACATTCTGATGGTGATATACTCCTGTCTAGAAAACGGTTTGGACTCAAGAAGAACTCTCTCTTGGCTGGACCCTCTGCTGAGACTCCTGCCCCTCCAGACAAATGCAAGGTAATTATGGGATGGAATACCTTCGCACAGTGGTATCTATTAGTCACATGATTGTGTGCTGAGTCACTATGTCCTCTTGGGTTCAGGATGCTGCTATCGTCAGGAAGTCAAAGAAGCCAGGTTCTGCTGCTCTCTTCAGTGGAGAGGCAGAGAACGAGTCAGCCCCCCTCTCCTCGTCCTCCCTGTTGGCTAAAATCAAAGCCCGGAACAGTGTCCACGTGCCACCGAGCCAGAGGGAGGAAGCAGACGAAGAAGGCTCCGGCTCCACACCCGCGGCCATGACGGAGCACGACGAGCTGCTGGCTGACCTACGGAACTTTGTGGCCTTCCAGGCCCACATGGACGGTCAGGCCAGCACTCACGAGATCCTGGAATACTTCAAGCCCAGACTGACGCAGAAGCAGGCGCCGGTCTTCCGAGAGCTGCTCCGGAGCATCTGTGACTTTCACCGAACTAACGGTCAGGAGGGGATCTGGAGACTGAAGGAGGGCTTCCGTTGAGGGCGGTCGGACTGGATTGCACTTCTCAAAACTTGAATCTCAATGCTTCCTATGAGGTCACATGATCACAACGTATGTATGTGCAGCTGACCAATCAGATTTCCGTTAATATTCCTCAGCTTCTAAAATCAAGATCATTCACTAAAAAACCTCAAAGCATCTGCGTATCTCAAAAGATTCCTGACTCCGCTGGATCTGAAATGGTCCTGTGTGTCACTCTTCAGGGTCACGATCACACACACACACACGCTGAAGTCGGGTAAAACAGAGGAGGAGACGCACACAGGCTCGACAAGCTGTAATAGATCATGTGGCGGCGGCAGTAACATCTACCTCACCGTTCTGGTTCTGACTCTGAACAACCTCTAAATCTGCCAAAACTGGAGCTCTGACAGAGGCCAAACAAAAGGAGGCTTCTGAAAGGAAACCAGTGCAATACATGGTTCTACAAAGCAGACACACAACTGACTTCTCTTCTGCGCTGTGGCAGGTTTCCGTTACTTGAATGTGAATATCTTTTCTCCCAAACTGTAAGACGTGTCATTATGAGTGTCATTTGTGTCTTCATGTGCCAGATTTTTCAGTGTAATATTCCACTGTGAAATAAACCATTTGAAATGTCTTGAGCAAGGTGCATCAACACAGCTTGGCTTAATGTGTCTTCATGTTTGACTTGTGTGTGCTTTTGAACTGTTGTAGGAACATGGTTGTGCAGAGGATGTGTGCGTGTCAGCTGGTTTGGCTTGCATGCTCTGATACAGATTTGATGTGTGTGTGAACGAGGGTGTGTTCTGTTTTTAGTTTTATATTGAGGTATAAGTGTTTATTGTAGTGTGTTTCTGTGTTGATGTTCAGTTTGGGGAGAGTGGATCTAGGTGTGTGTATATATGGTTGTTTCCTGCAAGTGTGTGTGTTTTTGGGAGGGTGTTTGTGCATCTCAAGTTGCATGGCATGAGTGTGTGTTCAGGTTTTGGAGTCGAGAAGTGTGTTGTACTGTATGTGCGTCCACGTTAAAGAGTGTTTGTCTTTTTAGTTCCGTGCGTGTAAGCGTTGCGTGTCTTGTCACGCGTGTGCGTGACAGTTGTAGGTCTGTGTTGTGTGTCAGGACACACCAAGTGAAACCAGCAGACCGAAGTTCTCCCATCCAAGCGCATGAGCAGCGGAATCAGCTGCGTGCTCGTGAAGCGAGTGATCGTAAAAGGGGAGTGATTTCATTATCCGGCTGAAAAAGGCGCTGACAGGAAGCAGCTCCACACTCGAGGCCTCCACTCGTCACTTCGTCTAGACCAAATATAAAGTTATCAAGCGTTATTTGATTTCAATTTTCTCCACGCACCTCACCGAGGTCATAATAACAACTTTATTTTCAGCGGTGCATAAATTAATTACGCGCATTTAATAACTAAAATATCATTATATTCCCCCTTTAATAACATAAACGCCGCACGCCGGGGAAAGCCTTAATAGCGCGGGGCCCTGTAACTGGCCATTATCCGCTTGTAATGATATTACAGAACCAATTACGCGCCATTAGACGGGATTTTCTGCACTTGATGTGGCTCGCTCCAATCCCGCACTGCTCTTCTAAATTTCAGCTGCTTCTCGAAGCCTCATTTCGCCTCCACCTCCGAGACTCGGTGCGTCTGCGCCCGCTCGTCCCAGAAGCGCTTTAAAACTAATTGAAAGGCTCCCGCAGCACATCATTTATCTCAGGAAGCCAAATAAATCGCGGGACCCCTTGCTGTGAACAAAATCAAAAATTCGGCCTTGTGAGTCTTCTATAAGCGCGAGCCCCTGTAAAGCGGGGCCGCTCACGCCCCCCGACGAGCCATTAACCCGCCCGACAGTCAATCCAAAACCCAAAAGCAGCGTCATCTAGCTTTTTTTTTTTTTAATATATGAAAGAAGCAAATAAAAAAAAGTGCACGAGCGCCTTTATGGTTGTGGGAATATGCCTGAGTCTGGAATAACAATCATGATGATGTTTTTTAATTCACCAGAGCTGAGCAGCCGCTTTCTGTCTTGACACGGGGGCGCGCTCGCGCGCGCGCGCACCCACACCGGGGGTCGCGGGTGAGACAGACAGTGCCGTGATAATCCGATTAGGACCAATTAGGCGTGAGATTTTGCGACACTAGCTGAAAGCCTTGACACTCTGAGACATCTGGACACTCCCCGAGCGAGTGTGTGTGTGTGTGTGAGAGAGAGAGAGAGAGAGAGAGAGCGGTGGACACTCCCAGGATCCGTCACTCCTCACATCCCTCTCTCTCTCTCATCAGCACCACTGCAGGTAGCATCTCTTTATCTTCCTCTCCGCACTCGAGCTGCTCACACAACTTCTCCCGCTCCAGACTAGAAGCAACTTTCCAGGATGTTCTACTTCCACTGTCCGCCGCAGCTGGACGGAGAGTGCTGCCGCTCCAACACACGTGAGTGATCCGCCATTTCTCCTGAAACTGTTTATTATCCGCTCATGTACGATCAAGACAGCGACACCGACTGCGGAAATAGATGCCGTTTTAGAAAGGAAAACACATGGCGTCTGGCGACCCCTCTGCTGGTGTGGCCCCGGGGCCGAGGGGGCGTCCGGTGCCGGGCACAGATGTTTGCTTTCATGGTTCCCCCCTGACTCCCGACCATCAATGTTTCATGCGGCTAATGGAAACCGAGGCCATAAATCAACGCTCGTTTTGAAACGACAACACACGCGAGCTCATCTCTTGTTGTTGTTTCAGTCAACTCCAGCAGTTTTGGGAACCACGCCCCGGCCGACTTCGATGACGGCTTTCTCCGCCGAAAACAGCGCAGGAATAGAACCACGTTCACGCTGCAACAGGTAAACATCAATATTTCATTTGGAGTAAACGGATAAATAAACACAAACGTCGCTGGGATTTAGAATAAAATGTTTACTTCCTGGTACTGGCTTTATATTCATAAACTGAAAACTACAAAAAACCAAAGTAATAATTTAAAGTGCACATCACTTTTGTCGAAAAGGCAACCGTCTTGCTCAAGAGCTCCACTTAAATCAAACAAATGCAACGATACAAACATCAACTAACAACCTTTTTTTACATTCAACTTATTTACAGGGACAATCTGGGGAGGAAATGTTCTTCTGCCTTGCCTTTCTGAAAAGTGACTCCACTTATTTTATATCCAATTCTCTCAACAAAAAGAGACACTTTATGAAATTATTAAAGAAAAAAAAACTTTTCCACGATATAAAGTGAATGAGGGTTAGTGAGGCAACAACTTGCTTCATCAGACATTCATCAGGACTATTTTAAATGTCTACATTTGCGACTAATATTCCTGGATGAACCTCATTAAATCAATCTATGTCTTTAAATAAAGTGAACATCAAGTGACATAAAAATGAATCACATGAAAACCACCGATCGTCTCAGGTTCAACATGCTTGGAACTCTGCAGTTGTTTATCAGCAAATACATGGAAACCGCTTATTGAAATATGAACTAAATGACACGTGGGGATTTGTATAAACTTCCTAACTCATTTGGCGTGTGCGTGTGTGTGCGTGTGTGTGTCGCCAGCTGGAGGCTCTGGAAGCCGTCTTCGCTCAGACCCACTACCCAGACGTGTTCACCCGGGAGGAGCTGGCCATGAAGATCAACCTGACCGAAGCTCGAGTGCAGGTGAGCGGCGACCGCAGCGTCCACGCGTGGGCGTGGAAGAGTCCTAAATGAAGCCACTCAGTCACTCTGAAACTGCACCTTCATAACGTCAACATAACGGCGAATATTAGATTAGCCTGATGAATCGCTCATTCATAATTTACCAGCGATAATGTTCCCCTCTAACTCCCCTGTTTTTTTGTGTGTGTGTGTGTGGTGGGGGGAACTCGCACCTCCACGGTGACGCACTCCCAAACTTGGCCGCTTGTAACGAAGTTACGCGTCCTGGACGTCATTTTCCCCGCATTCCACATTCGCTTTTGGGTTTTTGTTGCGCGCTCAAATCTAATTTGAGGGGAATATAATAGTTTGGCTCTTGTTCCCCAGGGTCATCTTACTATCGCTTAAACCCAATGGCGGCCTGGATAATGGAATCCAGCGCTGTAAATTAGGGATTGTAAACAAATTATTCCCCTCCTAATCCGATTAGCGCATTCCTATTATTAAATCTGAACATGAATCCAGCGCTGTTTGCAGGGATATTAAACTTACATTATTATTGGAAAATACATTTCCTCCCCCTTCCTCGCGCTACTTCTTATTTTTTATTTATTTTTTTGTCAAGTGTCAATGGGCCTCCCCCCGCATTAAGAACGCGCAGCAAATTGAGATTAATGGAGCAATTACAGCCCATTCAGAGAGGGATGGCGCGGGGGGGCGCGACTTCTCGCAGGAAGGTGCAGGGGTGAGATAAGTCTATTGGCCGCATTGTTGTCCCGCCACCAAGATTGTGTCCTCGCGTTACGTTTTGTTGACACCGGTTAGAGCCGCGCTACAATAGCGGGGATGCAGACGCATTCACAGGCGCCACGATTAAATGCCCGCCAGAAGCGAGTCCTAATCGAATCTGATGTTGTCAAACAATCGCTAAATAGGGGAATAAACGACTTCATCGCGGCTGCCTCTCTCACGGGCAGCGCAACTGTCAGCGGGAAGTCATTAAAATATGATAATGAAAAATGGCTCAATTAAATGTTGTTATACGCGCTGACCTTCATTCGATTACCAGACTATATGTTCGTCTTTGCTCCTCTCTGGGATGTTTTTGGAGCCATAAAGGAAGCGTAAAGAATGTATTTAAACTTTTTTTTTTATGTGGGCGCTTTAAACACGCGTTTAGCGACCGTTAGTTCCGTGACCATATTTGGCAGCTACTTCCCCCCAAAGCCTCGCTCCTGACAGCTGCCCAATAACTAATACAGCAGTTTGGGGACATTCGTCTGGGTATTTTAAGTGCATCGTGACTCTAAACTACAGACTGTAGTGTGATTATTTTCGTATTCTGGATGCTAAAACCCCCTGCGTGACACGAACATTGCAAAAAAAAACAAAAAAAAAAAACATGGCGTACATGGCGTAAAAAAAAGGCAAATAGCTAACTTATTTTCAAATATTTTCACCCTTTAACCTTCATTCTTGTACAATAATAATAAGTATAGCGTTGCAAAAGACGTTTAGAGTGGATGTTAACGCTCCCACTTGATGTGATGTTTAACGGTATTTTTTCCCCTTTCATTTAAATACTGTAACTGCGTAGTTACACTGCAAACTCAAAGTAGATGTAACTTGGCAAGCTTTTAAGGAAACAAGGCGCATGAACTCTTAAATGTTATGTCGTTTAGCATCAACAGATGCTCGTGTGTGAGTTGTAAACACAAGAAAACAAGTACATAAATACATCCTCATCCACAGTGAATGTAGCTGAGTCAGAATGTTATTCATGGTAATCCAACTATATATTTAGTGAAAAAGGGTTTTATACTGTGTGCTAAAAATAGCAAAAGTATGAAATATTAAGCAAGTACTGTGAGACCACAAACTAAACATACTTCAGTCAACACCATGGTTGACACTTGCATCTTGTTTTACAAAACCATGTTCTTTGTTTCTTTTAAAACTGCAGGTTTGGTTTCAGAACCGTAGAGCAAAGTGGAGGAAGACAGAGCGAGGCAGCAACGATCCAGAAGGTGGCAAGGAGCAGCTCAGTGAGGGAACACCTCCGTCTCGCACCATGAACTCACAGTCTCCCGTGGACCAGAGCCGAAAGCAGAAAGAACCACTGGAGATGCCACAGAGGTGAGGAAATCCAGTGTGGTTTCTGGATGTTATGTCCATTGTATGTCGGTATAAAGAGGGATTCAATGAGCGCTGTCTGTTTTAGCATCAACAGAACCGTGGGTCCCGGCAGCCCCTTCTTCCCGTCTTGTATACCAGGCACGCTCCTCAATTCTGCAACCTATGCCCAGGCTTTGTCGCAGGTCGCGACTTTAAAAGGTGAAGTTTTATTCTGACGAATGATAAGAAACGTTGTTTTTATCACCTGAAATCCTTAACGGGTCGTTTTACTCCCAGGTAACGGTTTGTGCTCCTGCTGCGTATCCGACCCCATGGGTTTGTCCTTCCTGCCGCCCTATGGTTGTCAGGGCAACCGCACTGCTAGCGTGGCTGCCCTGCGAATGAAGGCCCGGGAGCATTCTGAGGCAGTGCTGCAGTCTGCTAACCTGCTAGGACCCGGTGCCGGCGTGGGCGTCCTTTCTGGAGTTAGCGTGAGCTCTGCCGGGATGTCCAGGCCCACGGTGGGGCCGGTGCTTGAGGTGCCCAGCACAGTAGGGAGACCCAGTGAGAGCTCCAGCCCCAACTTGACCAGCAAGATTTCAGTCCTGGGGAGCACCTCTGACAAACACCCTCACTGCTCAAAGGAACCGCTGGAGAAAAAGTGAGCAGCCAGACTCTTTCAATCCGGTGTCACAAGCTCAAAAAAAAAGAAAGAAAAAAACAGAAAAATGACTTTGCTTATATCATTATGAATGGATGAAAACTATTTATTTGATTGTTATAACTATTGTTGGTTTTCGATTGCTGAACATTTAGGGGTTTGTCGACCCCATAAAAGCACAATTGTCATATTTATCTGGACAATGATGGACTTCATACCTTCTAATGTGAATTACTGATGCAGTTTTTATAAGTGGAACAATGGTGTTATGATGGATATTAGTGCATGTTGACAAAAAGTGTACAGAGAAACAGGGAGGAGTTTTGTAAATGCAGTGCTTCATGAGCCTAAAATGGGCTTCAACAATCATCTTTTCCGATCTGAAAGTGCACTTTAAAAAAAAATGATACTGTGTAAATGTGTCCATGTACGATGAGATGTGTGACCCCGGGGGGAGGCGGAGGTGTCACCGGTGTCCCTTCCACTCAGTTAGCACATCTGTAGCGCCAGCAGACAGGGAACAAACCAGTCCTGTTGTGACATGTTCTTTAAAACAATTAAAGATGTAGTCGCTCATGTCCCGCTCCTGTTGCCTCTCACTCCAGCCATCTGTTCCTATACATTATTTATCAGCTTCCCTTTAAGCCTGGAGAGCAGTGCTACCACTGCTCTTATTATTTATTTACTTTTTAAAAGGCTCAATCACGTCTTCCATTTGTGCCGTCTGAAAATCACCACTGTTACTATGAAGAAGAGAGAATCTGTATTATCAGCCGTCCAGGTTGAGATCACCCACCTCTCATCCAACTCATGTCCTTAAGGATTTTGGGGAAATGACTTTTGATCGTCAATAACACAATTAAGTAAACTACAGGCACATTATCATGAATAATGAATCGGAAATTACATATTACCATGAAGTCCCGCATCAATAATAGATGAGGCGACACCCCGGTGACATGGAAGATAATGTCCGTGTTTGAGCCGAGCTGAACTGAAATCATCCATATAACGGCATCATGTTGTAAATATACAAGAATAAAGGGACGTTTTCATATGAAATTGGCTTCATCCTCCTTTCCTGAAACAATATCTATATGAATTAATGCTCATAAATCGGACATTAAATTGAAATAATCATCGAAATATGTATACAAATTACAGTTAATGAGGGTATTATTGCATTTATGAAGTCGTAATATATTCTATATCTTCTAAAGTCCCTCAATAATATTACAAAACATCATTTTTTAATATTATGATTTTGGTTTAAGGACTTGAGAGGACTAAACCCCAGTCGCTTGGCAGTTCATGATAACATTTCTGAGCCAGTCATTCCAAAAAATGCACCCGCGCAGGCAGAATCGTCTTGAACAAAAGAAGTGGAAAAGCCATTCAATCTCCTCCAAAATTGAATACAGCAGTCGTGGAATTTAATCATTAGCCCAAACAAAAGAGGCTGAAGTTGTAATGACGACGATCATCATTAAGTTCTGCATGCTGCCCATAATTCACGGCTTTAATATTTCATAAACAAGTCAAGTTGGTGTTGACATTCAGCTGTGCATGTGGCATCATTGATAATTTTCTGTCACCTAAAAAAGTCCTGAGGCGGTTTTTGTGCAGCATTGTTATATCAAATTAGCTGGAGAGCAGCCAGAACAGCAGACAAACACGGTGGAAATGGGCAACAGCAGTTGAACTCTCTTCTTACACTGCAGTTAATGGCCTTCTTTTGTTGCAGTAATGAAATGTTTTTTTTTTTTTTTTTTGCTAGGATGTGGGAAAATATGTCCTGAAACTGTCATGGTGCTCATGCAGCCACCAACAGAGGGAGAGTTCCAGAAACATACATGTGCGACAACCTATTTATTCTATTATTTTATTCTCCCCAGACTGGTCCATCCAGTGCAGACTGTAATACCATCGCTGCTTTTAATTCCTGCAGCAGATCTGATCAATATCTCAATCAATTAGGATCAATGAAGATCATCTCCAAATGGACAGAGGACAAAGAAAGCTTTTCTTAATGCAGCAGGTAATGTGCTCGTCTGCCACAGAACCACAGCCTCACTGATCCTTAGTCAGCACGGAGAGAGCGTCCTCAGCATCTCCGATCAATAATCTCTGTCCACTGTCTCCGCCGCTGGAAACACCTTCTCTGATGGAAACGCAGGTTCTCGATCTATCCACTAGAGGGACTCAGTGAGTAGGAAAAGGGCCAATACCGTTATAATTCGAGTTTAAAAACTTAAAATACTGTAAATAACTAATACAGAGAAGTTCGAATTCAAAAAAGAATTGTCAGATTTAGTTTGTGGTGACTGCAAGTTTAAAGAGCAGCTGAGAAATATCACGATGCAAAGAGGGGAAAAACCGCTGCCTTCTTTTTTTTATTTTATAAATATGCACTTGTATTTTAATAATGGTTCAATGTTCATACAGGTCAGAGTGCTCACAAAATTCGGGCGTTATGCATTTTAAAAATGCTTGTGAAAACCGCTCAATTTGTGCAGAAAACAAACTCAACATGTAAACTGGCTGATGACTGTTCTCTCTATACTGGTTATGAAACACTTTAAAAGGAAAAAAAAACGTGAACTATGATAAAATTTATTTAATAATTTTACTAGTTTATGAAACAGATGCTTGAAATATTAAATAAAAAAATATTGATTAGCCCATGGATATTTTCATTGATATATTTTATAGACGATTTAAAAGTGTGTTGTCCTTACTAGATGATGCCATTTCAACAATGAAAACTATTAGACATTACAATGCTATACAACGATTAGTGTCATTTATTAATCCTATAACTAAAACCAACAAGAGTTAGGGATTAATCACTGGGATCATATTCATCATAAGCCATACAGGTAAGCGTGAGTGAGTCATTGATCTTTCTCTCTAGTGTGTATCTTTATAATAGGGCCACACTTATGACGGATGAAAAATAATTAGACAGTGATTTCTGACATGTGAGCTGTTCCTGCGATTGTGTTTGCGAGAGCATGCTGTGTGACGCTGTTGCCTGCATGTGTGAGTGTCCATCATCCATCCTGGCTTGGCCCTTCACCCACCAACCAGTCATTGGCTGCAGCAATGTCCTATTATAGCAGCAGGATGCAGGAGGGGTGGCCGCACAGGACCCTCCTCTTCCCCTGCCTCATGGCCTTATCTGCATAGGAGTGAATGAGGTTGTAACTAGGGAGACTAGAGTTAAAGATAAGAAACTAGTTCAGCTTATTAAAATTAAAACAGTTAAGATCCGAAACCTGCTTCGATGAGACAAAGGTGGTGATATTGTCCACACTATCGTCCACTCTTGTTCCACGGAGAGTGAAGCACACCAAAGTGAGGCTATTTAGATCTCGGTGGGGGGTACCCCATTTGGTACACCCCCCCCCCCAACACCTAGTCAACACCAAATAGTCAAACAGAAAGTGGATTTCTCGATTTCTCATCGGCAGGTCCCAGTTGTGTTTCGCTGACAGTTTGCTCAAGCTGCAAAGGGTCAGTAAATAGCCGTCCAGATTTATAAATAGGTAAGAGGCTGTTTGTTTCATCTGTCTGACACTCGACACCAAAGGACCTGACAGACCTTCATGTTAACTCAAGCCCTCATTCTGTCCCCCATGGTGGACAGTCTCCCTGGGCCAACGCCTCTATTTCTGGCCGTTGCCCGGCCGTCGGTCCCGGTGTCGGCCTTCGCTCAGATGCTCAAAGACGCTGCTTCGGACTAAAGGATTGTATTTTAGACTGTCGTCAACTGACGGGACATTAGGAGACCTGAGCCCGACGGAGACAGAGGCTTTGACTTATGGATAACAAAAGCAGAAGGTAAGTTATTTTATCCCATATATCTCTCTTCCGATCAGCTATTGATTAATTTTAACTGAAGTATTTTAACTTCGACAGCCTTTAACATCCACATCTTTTTGTCTACAACACAAACAGAAGAGAAAGCAACTCAAACATTCACCAAAACAACAAGAACATGTGCAATATTTAGTTTTCTTGTTGTTGGTGATGACAGTTTGGCTGCCGCTCAACACCCATGGTGTCAGGTTCTAGATTTTGAGCAGGACAAAAATATACCAGAAGGCTCAGAAATCACTCTGACAGGTTCATATGACATCACTGATGTAATTAGAAGCCATCCGCATGAATTTGTGAATTTACTATTTACCCCTTGTGACTGCAGTGACACACACATGCTATTTTGCTGACATCGACCAAAAGCATGTGGGTACTTTCTGGGGCTACTTGTTGAATGTTTATGAGCGTCTGGTCGGCTCAGGTTATTGAGAATAGCAGTCACCTTGTTGTGCCAACCTCTTTCATTCATGAATTGGCTCCTTTTTCATTTCTTACTTAGCGTGACAGACACTTCATATTTGGCTATTGTAAACAGATTTGGCTGCAGGGCAAGTTTACAGAGGATCAGTGACGGTGACAGGGTCACCAAAGGTCAATGTGTCAACAGATATTTCCCAGCGGTGGTCTGCAGGCACGGTCCTCTCAGATTTACAGTTCTCAAAACACTCCCCTTACCAAAGAATGGTAACACGATAGATGCTAGGCAAATTTAGACATCGCTGGGCAACATTTCTTATTTGACCGCTACGTTTCCTGAACCTTGGACAAGTAATTTACAATGTGGAAAAAGTCGAATATGAAGTGCACTTGTGCACATGCCATTTAAGATTTTAATTCTGAAAGATGGCATAAGACACTGCAAAAGTTAGTGACCAAACAGGAATTAGAAATTTTTATTTCCAGTATCAACAGCCAAACAGCCGTCCCAGCAAACCTGAGGTACCAAATCTTTCCAGCGCTTGTCCAGGTCCGTCCCGGGGCCTCCTCCACCTCACTAGGGAGGCATCAGGACTGGCTTCTCTCAATGCAGAGAAACCACTGACTGGACTCCTTGATCGCTGAGGAAAACTAATTCCAGACCCATGTTCCTACTGTGTTTTTCAGTGACTATAGAGTCGATAGTTGCGATGCAGAGACAGTGTCCTCATGAATTGAAGATTTTGAATTATTGTTTTTTTTTTTTAGACGATTTATTTTAGGAAAAGACTGATGCAATGTATTATGTGACCAGTAGCTGAGCGCATGCTTCATTTACATTCACTGAGAAACAGAATCAGAACAAAGGTCTGAAGTTTGACACATTTCATCAGAAATGTAGAGTACCGAAAATGACCCACAAAACAAAGGCAAAAATAGGATATTCGCCTTAAATATCACAGCTTCCAAATGGTCCACTAGAACAATGTGCAGGCCATGCTACATTACGTTACCTTACGTGTGCTGCCAGACTGAAAAACAGAAAATCACTTGGCAATTTAAAGTGTGCTCTCTACAACTACCTAAAAGGTCTCTGCAAAGAAAGTGTCTAGTTGGTGTCGGTAGTTGAGGAGAAACTGTGTCTCTTGCTCTACTTGGCTCGCCATGTTTTTACTTACTTTCTTGCTTGTAAAGGGCCGCAACAAAATCATTTTTTGAATGCACACAAGTCCGTTCAAAGTCCGTACAATGAGCACATTATGAAAACACATGTTCTGGGAGAGGGATCATCGACTGTGACTCATGGAAGCTTCTATCACTATTCCCAAGTATTTTTAGATTTATTCTCTCACCAAAATTACAGACAGAATGACAAAGAGTTTTGGAGGAAAAATTAACCAGGACGTTTGGTTATAACTACAATATAAAGACAGATAAACTGCGCCTCCACAGCCTCTAAAACGCACATGTAGCTCTCTTTACTGCACCTAGCAACAGTTTTATTCACAACATGTCCCAAAAGGTCGTGCAGACTAAAGAGGAAGGATTTACAAGGGTGTATTCTGATCTACATTCAGTACATTGCTGCTTAATGCAAAAGGAAAAAAGGCCTGTTATCAAGGCCGGCCAGCTGCGGTTAAGGAAGCAGGTCTATAAATAGGTGGCAGCTTTGCAAAAACTTTACATGAAAGAAATGTAGGACATAGAAATCTTCCAAATACCAACAGTGACAACAATCCAGGTGGTGTCATGTGACATTGTGAATTTGGCAGCACTCTTTGGACTAATTTTCTTGTTGATGTTTTTCAGAAAAACAAGGTCAACATGAGATAAACGTCATCTGACGACAGCGATGCCTTTAAAAGCAATGCCCACCTGGAGCCCTGGACAGAGGGTTCTACGACCGAGATTTCAGGGTTTGCTTCAAAGCATCTGAGAACTGGGCGGCCACAACATGACCTCGCGACGATCCAGGAGAAAGAGTGGTGGACATCGGAAGCACAGCGATGGAGGTTTCAGCGACGCCTCCAGCGGAGGGTCATTCCTCGATGAGACGGACCGTGAGGTCAGCAATCTCACCGATCGAGCCTTCAGGAGTCTTTGTATCGGAGACGAGGCTATTTATAATGACTCTGACCTCTGCGCATCTTCGCCCGGCGCTCAGAGAGACAGACAGTTGGCCTTTGGCAACAACTGTACGCAGAGAGACAGACAGAGGGACGAACTGAAAAGAGCTACTCATGAGAGCTTTAGCTTCAGGATGCAGCAGCGTGGAGCGGAGCGGACCCATGGAGAGCGGTATGTTGGTGAGAGCAACAGTGAACCACATTGGGATGTTTATGGAGAAAGGACACAAGGGAGAGTATCTGCCACATTCCAGCAGTCATTTGTGGAAATGTTGCAGCCGACGAGATCATGTGATGTGGACCAGACATCCTTCTTCAGCAACGGAACCAATGATTTAAGGTGCCAGCAGCCGAGGAGTCACTCTAGAGTCTCTTCTCTCATCAAAGCTTTCAACTCAGACGGTCAGAGGGATGCATTTGGGATGGATGGTAGATATCAAGAAGGAATCGATGATACCAGCTGGGAGAGATCGTATCTCATCCGGATGCAATCAGGAATCGCCACATCCCACCAACAGAACTGTGCTCCTTTTCCATCGGCAGGACAATGCTCACTCCAAGACAGCAGCTGCTTCTCTGGCTCAGCTCACATGAATGCTGCGTCGGCCTTTACAGGATCTTCCCACAGTAAACACAGCATGGTGACGCAAGTCAACTGTAACTCAAACTTCTTCATACACAGCGAGTTCAGTCCCTTTAAGGTTTGGAGGGACTACAATAGGATGGCTTACCAACAGCAGGAATTCTCAGGGTTCATGCAGCCCTCAGCCTTCCCTCAGTGGTGTGAAACCAAAATGTACAGGGAACTCTCTCTAGATGCCCAAACAAAGAGCCTTCTGGATAGGAACAAGCAACACCAGAGGAACAATGTGCAGGCCCATTATCCAAGGACTCCAGTGACATCTACTGTTCTGCAAAAAGCGTCTGCCTTGGAGAAACGCTGCGAGTCCGAGCTCGCAGGAAACTATCCGCACTGGAAGAGCACAAAGAGAATGGGAACCAACAAGCTTCCCTCCCAGCGTCCATCAACTGCATCACCCACCACTGAGATGTCTCGCCGTGTCCGGGACACGATCAGCTCTGTCAAAGCTCTCCAGCAAAAGATCAAGCTGATGGCAGGGCAAAATGTTGCCACAGAAATGTCACAGAACTTTGCAGTGAACAACCAGGACTTTATGCCTTATGGGTACAATGGTCTGACAGCAGCGCCAAATGTTGTCGCTACTAACACAAGTACAACTCCTTTCAACATCAGCAAACTGCAAGTACAGAACACAAACATTCAGCAGTACGTTCACTCTCCCCAACCTGTGGAGCACGCCCCCGTGCGAGCAGAATCCAGAGGTGCGACACCTGACATTCGGGTTTCCAGCTATAAATCTAAAGGCGCAAGTCTTCTTTTCAACCTGAAGGACAATAGAAAGAGAGTGAAGAGCACCTACAGTCCTCCCAAATTCAAAGGTTTTGATTCAGTGGAGAAAAACAAGGAACCGCCTAAAGACACTGTCATAGATATCCCAGAGTTTTTCCAGCCAGAAAATCAGTCAAACTTGAAGGAAGACACTTCGCTTTATCATTATGAAATCCAGCGTCACAGCCACATGCCCTATTCTGGAACGGATCCCCGGCTTTTAACAGGCCAGTCAGGCCAAACTTTGCAGTACCCTTCAAGTGCACACTACTCAACTGTGATGCAAGGTGAGGTTGTCCATCCTTCTGGGTTCACAGGCTTCACGCCGGAAAATTACACTAGCAATCAGGTGGCTAATCACCAAAAGCCTCATTATGACCCCTCTTTGTTCACTCCCTATAAGCAGCGCGAAGGAGAAGCACCCGTGGGTGGTCATTCTTATACAAGTAATCCATCTGATGAAGCGTCACAAGTGCACACCGAAGACAAGCACATGAGCCCATATTCAATAAGACAGCAGTGTTTGAACAACAAAGCCCAGGCTTCTCAAATGATCGATCAATATCACGATAATAACAGTAAACTAATGACTGATAAAGAATACAGACTAACTCAAGACACTGAGAAACTGAAGCTAGCGTCCTCTCCTGGTGAAACAGCGGCATCGACTTTCCAAGAATTCAAGGATGAGGCATGTTTAACCAAGGAATGGGATGCAAATCCAAAGCATATCAAAGACACGGAGATACATAAAAGTACTGCTGCACAGGTCAACGCTAAACCCACAATCCATGTACGTGATAACACGGCTATGCTAAAGCAAGAAACAGGATCCAGAGAATCCCATTCCCCATTTATGAAAAAGCATTTCGTCCAACCAAAGAGGACCACAGAACAGTCACACAACAACATAGAAGAATTGTGTATTCCAGCGACAGACAAGCAGGTCCAAGACAGTATGCAGGGCAAGCCTTCAGACGTCACAGCAGAGCCGATCAAACAGCACACCCAAGCACGGCTGGCAGCAGGTCAACCCCGCGCTCAAGCGGAGCGGCTCAGAGCAGAGTCTGCGAAGTTAATTTTAGCAGGACAGACGCGTTCAGAGACAGATGAAGCACCACTTGCGGATCAGGGCCAAACACATGCAAAAGCAGAGTTGAAAATGGCTGACAATGTCTGGAGTGAACCAACTGAGGAGACTAGTAGAAAGAAGCCGATGGAAGGATTGGAGGAAAAGGAGGAACACATGGAAACTGTGGTGAGAAACAAAGGGAGAAACGTCATCGAGGAAGAGCACAGAAGCAACTCTGGACAAGACGATGTAACAAAGGATAAACTACTAACAGGTGGTGATTCAACCCAAATTCAGCCCATGCTGCTCCCTAAAGAACACGCACTCCAAGTTGTGGATCAAAGCATCAAATACAAATCACATGGAGAACAAAATGAGAAAGTTAATGTTAAGTTGCCTTCTGAAAACAAAACACAGAGATTTGCAAAAGAGCAGTTTGAAGGATCAAAAGGCAACGTGGGAACGACAACTACAGCAAGGGTGACAGTTGAAAACACAGAAGAGACCAAATTGGTGGAACTGAGGAAACCACATGTTAAAACAGTCGAAGAGAGAAGAAATGCTGAGGTGCAAAAGATTGGTATCAACACAAGCAGTGTTCAAGACAAGAAAACAGAATCATTCTCATTGGAGGAAGCGATAAACACAAATGAATCTAAACAAGAAAATGTAGAAGTCCGATCCAGCCACTCAAAGTTGGAACAAACTACAGCAGATTTAGTTAAGGAAAGTACAAGCACTGTGTCTTCAGAAAAAGAAGTCAACAGTGACCAAAATAATATTAAACTGGTTAAGACAGAGTTAGCTAAAACCAAGGTGGAGCCTGAGACATTAAGAGAAGGACACAAAGAGAAAGTGAGGAAGGATAATGCTATAAAGAACAGTCACAGTGACAACAAAGGGGCTGCTGAGCAGGCACCTCAACAGCTGAGAAGATACGGTAGAGACCATGTTGACCGCGGGGCTGATGATTATGAGAGTTTGAGGGAGAAATATGGATTCAACAATCCCATTTCAACACTAAGGAACAAAGAACCGCCCAGAGGACATGGTTCTCCAACTAATGAAAACATGCCATCTATTACAGAACCAACTAAAGTCGAGAAACTTGGTGAACAGAAATCAGAAAATCAAACGGGAAGTTCCAAAACAGAAAAAGGCAATGGAATCATGAAACTTCCTACCAATGAGGACACTGACCACCTTTATGTCTATAGTGAGTCATCCAAAGAATTTAGAATTGGAGATCAGTTTTCAAATTCACCTGAACAAACAACTTATAATAATGTTGCTGAAAACGTTAAAGATAGCACAGGTGTGGGGCAAGAAATATCCCAGAAGCAAAGTCATGTTTCACAGCAAAGTGAATCGGAGTGTCCAAAGTTAGTTGAAGGGAAATCAAAGTTAGAGCGTGTTGTTTTACACAAAAGCCAGCCAGCTAAGGCACTGACGCAAAGAGAAAGAGCCCTGACTAAACAGGAGATCCTGACGTCCAAGATCAAGGCTCACGCTGAGAAAGAGATTTCAGCCATTAAAGAAAAAGGGCTTGCCAAAAACCCTTCGAAACATTTTCCAAGTAGTCATTACCAAACTGTAAAGCCAACACCTGCATCCAAGGAGGCGCTGGATAGACACGAGAGCAAATTAACTGGAGATAGTGGTGATCCTTTTAAGGAACCAAACAGTTTAGTTTCAGTATCTCAGGCCAACTCCTCGGACACTGCACAGAAACATGTCCCAAAAGGTTCATTTAACATCAACAAACCTGACGCACACAAAGACGAGCAAGCGACTATCCAAGCCAGCACAGATGTGCGTTTAATAGAGGGTCGAAATAGAGAAATGGATTCAGGAGCCATGTCCTTAATGCTTAAAAACAAGCTGGAGGCTGAGAGAAAAGAAGAAACTAAGGAATCACAAGATGAGAAAAAAGCACAAGACACATATGTACCTGGAGGATTCGTCAAAGACACCTCCCTCACCATCGGTCAGAAGGAGACCACTGATGAGGACGACCATCTGCAGATAATGGGAATAATGGTGACGGTGCGGGAAAATACGAGCGTTGCCCTGGGGCAGACAAACAGCCAAGAACAAAGTTCGACCAAAAAACTTGACAAGCCCGAACCAGATAAGTGCTCACGTTCAAATATAGATGAAAAAGGAACTCTCAGGGATTTAAAGGCAACCAAAGACTGTAAATCTGCATCCTCTGAAAACAACCAAAACCCAATAAGCACAGAGGCGACGGCGAACAACGATAGCAAGGATGCAGCAAGGAGCCCTCAACAAGTATCCGTTGCTAATACAATGAAGTTAGATTCAGATCCAGCTGTGCCTGGAAAGACAGAAGATATTCAGGAAACCAAAACAAGAAACATTCACAGCAATGGAAGAGAAAATGGAGCAACCACATCAGAAGAACATAAATTACAAACAGAGACGATCAGTAGTGAGGTCACAGCCAAAGTTGCCACAGAAGGTATCCATTACAAGGAGGACGGAGATGCCAGAGAAAGTCACGCATCAGTGAAAGAAGATATTACGTCCACCATAAATCAACCTAAAAGCAGAGGGGTCAAGGACAAAACCTTCAGCCAACATGACGAGAGACACCATAGGGCACCAGATATCCAGTCAAATGATTCAGTTGGAAACAAGGTACCTCCAAGTACTTCAATGAAAAGCATGGAAGGAGAAACTAACAATGAAGACGGTGTGCATATAGACAGCATCGCTATAAGGGTTGTGTCTTCTGTGGTAGAGAAAGACCTCACTATTGCAACATCTAAACAGTTATCAGTTACAACTGAAGGAGAAAGGGTTTCTCAGTCTGAGTCAAAGGAGGACAAATTGAGGAAACCACACAAAGCACAAACCTCTCATTCGGTACATTTAAAAGACAAATCTGAGGATGACATGGGAGTAGAACGTATTCTATCTAGTATCAGGAAACTGGCTGATTCATTGAAACAAACCCAACAAGTCAGTCATCATGACAGACCCACTGAAGGACTTGATGGAGCTCAAGCTCGACCTGTTGAAGTCCAGAACAATGTGGAATCCACCATGACGGAGCAAGACTACTTTCAAATTGAAGGTCGAAATGTAGCTAGCGCTGCACCATTGGACAGTGATGCAGCTAGCATGTCAAATGACGTGTCTAAAAGAAGGGAAGTTACTGATAATGATAGGATCCAGGAAGGAAAAGGTTTTGTTCGAAAAGCTGAGCCAAGTAACCAAAACACCAAGAGCCAAAACAAGGAGGAAGCGCGCAATAACTTGAAAGACATAGAGATGGATTTGGGTCAAGGAACACATGCCTGGAAACGTCACACAGATAGCCGGCCTACGTCACGAGAACGAGAGAGACACAGCAACCGAATGCTGCATCAGAAGGGCGACCATTCAGTCATGGAAGACACTGAAATTCAGTCGAAACCCAAACGAGCAGCAGCTATTCCAGAAATATCAGCAATTGCAGACTACGCTAGGTTGAAGGTGATCGTTTCAGAGGAACCAGAGGACACATGTCAGGATGTCCCTCCAAATAAGAAGGAAGGATTCTTTCCACTAATACAGTCTCGTCGAAGTCGGTGCCCAAATTTCACAGATAAGGAAGAAGATTTTACGAAAGAGAAACCAGGCACTATCAAGACAGAGGTCTCCTCCAAAGTAAACAAGGAGCCCAAACCTGTAGTGTTCCCAATCACAGAGAAAGCTCACCTACGAACCGGGATGTTCAAACTCGGAGAGAAAGAAAAAACAGAGCTGGACAACAAAAACAAACCAGGGGTTTTGCAAAAAGTGGTAAAACAAGATCCAGTCGAGAGCGCAGCCCCGAGAGGTGACATGCTGAGAGCCGAAGCTGAAAAGGACAAAGCATCGATTTTATCAGAAAGTAAACCAGGAATTGTCTCAACATCCCAACAATTTGATGACATCAAACCTGAAGATTCCTCCCTAAACAGAAAAATGGAAGACAGTAATCATTTCACAATGGGCGGTATAGACAATAACAGCAGCAAAACAAGGGAATACGATTCAAATAAAAATATTGGTCGCAATATTTCTGAGAGTATTCAAGTGAAGACAAAAGAAGGGACTCAAAATTCAGCAAAAGCAATGGATGAAAAGAAAGACACATCTGAAGATGCAAAGATCAAAAATTTGATTGAGGAAAGTAAAGCTCATCTCAGAGAAGAACAGGACAGAGCTGCAAAGAGAGAACTGGAGAGAAGAGCCCGAGAGAGAGAAGCCATTGCTGCAGCTATTAAGGAGAGACGGCAAAAACAAAGAGAAGTTGAGAAACAAGCAGAGAAAGATTTGAAACAAAGGGCAGGAAAACACGACCAAGAAGAAAGAAGAGTGACCGAAGTGCAGGATGAGGAGCAAGTAAAGGCAAAGCTGAAAGCAGTGGACGGACGATCTGATGTTGAGGAAAGGAAAACGACACAGACACAAGAAGAGCAGAGAAGAGAAGACCAGCATCATGACAAAGCTAATCTAAACAAAACACTGACTCAAAGAGCAGAAAAAACAACTGTGGGGCCACCGCAACAAAATCCACAGGAGAAGGAGCACAGCACAACAAGGCAAACAATAGTCCAAACTGAGAAAGATGAAAAGAATGCACTTGTGGCTGAAGAGAAATCAAACGAAGGAGAAGAAGAGCAAACCAAAGGTAGTAGAAATGAAGAAACAATAACTCAAAGGAATGAGAAGTCTAGCAGCCAAACAAGAGATAAGAATGTTGTCACTGAAAAAGGAGAAGACAGACCCTCCAGAGAAGTGCCACAAAAACTTGAAGCACAGCTCGCGGACGCTCTTCAGTACTACGCCATCAGCTCCACAGAGCCACAAAGGAAACCAAGAGGAAGACAACTGCCATCGCCTACACCTTTTCAACAGAGGAAGCGCCCGCCTGAGCTAAATGATGAAGCCAGCACGAGTTCGCAAAAAGAGGACTTCTCAAGATCACATAGGCCCCGCGCGCCTCCATCTCCAGTTCCATCTCTGCCACGTTCAAACACAGCATCTCCTGCACTGGGAGCCAAACCTTCAATGTTCAGAGTCAAAGACAACACTAACAGGGGCTCTTCTCTGACAAAATCTGTCAAGCCACGCTTCCACAAAAACTTTGGAGAAGACTTCAGGGTTGGTTCACCAATGGAGCTCATAGATGAAGAGCAGCAGAGGACAAGATGCAATGCAGAAACACCAACCAATCACAAACAAGAATCATCAACCTCACTATCATCTTGTCCATCACAGGGTCATTCTGCTCCTCTTCGACACAACCGGCCCTATTCCAGACGAAGCATTGCAGTGGATGAAGATGACTCTCGGTCTGTTATCAGCAACATGTCAGAGGATGTGGAGAGTTATGCCACAAGTGCAGCAGACTTGGCCGATATAAGGGGGCTGTATGACTATGAGAGGCCAGAATCAGCCTGCAGCTTCAGCAGCGATGCCTCTCGTGCCATCGGAAAACCTCCTCTCGTCCCACCGAAGAGCGAGAAAGCCTTGCGCAGGGCCCAAAGGCTTACGACGCGTAGAATAAAGAAAGAGATGTCGTCCAAAGGTGTGACAAGCACCACTGCCTCCATTGTGACTCCGCCTTCCTCCAGTGAGGTATGCTCCTCAAACGGCCAAGCTGTTGCTTCCCCCCATTGTTCTGCCCCTGTCTCCCTAACTCATGCACCCATACCGGGCTCCCGCTTGCCGTCAGATCACCATTCTCCTCGCCACACTGCCCCATCCACCTTTACCATGCGCCCTACCCATGACTCTTCGGCCAAACATCACTCTGCCATTGATTCACATCCAGTAGTCTTACCTCATGCTTCTGGACCCATCCCTCTCCCACTTATTCCACCTCCTGCAACCAGCGCTGTTCCCATCCCAGTTTCCTCCCCTCACGCTACTGACCCTGGCTTTTTTCCAGTTCCCTCCCCTCATAAGATTGCACCTTTCTCTTTGCCAATGACCTCCCCTCATGCTAATATTCCTGTCTCCTTGCCAGTGACATCTCCTCATGCCAATGCTCCTGTCTCAATGCCAACTGCCCCCCTTCTAGTCCCCTCACCATACACAAAAACTCCAGTCCATCTACCAGTTAGCACCCCTCACATGGCAGCACACATATCCATCCCTCATGGCTCCAGTGAGTCCGGCTTTATTCCCCAAGCTATTTCTCCAAAGATTGTTTCTCATGTACCATCCTCTCCTACACTCCACCATCATAACTATACAGCTCCAGTGACCCAGTACCATGTAGAATCAAGCTACGCCCATTCATATCCACTGACACAGCGCAGAGTGATGCAAGACATTGGATCTGGTCAGTATTTCTTAGTGGATGCACCTGTTCAGGTGAAAACAAAGACTTTCTTTGACCCCGAGACAGGAAAGTATGTTCAACTCAATGTGCGGGAGTCTGGCCAAGGCATGTCCCAACATCAGCCTCAACATACGTACCATCAGCCTCCACTTCAGCCTATGATGCAAGTCAACCCACAACAGCCTATCCACCCTCCAGTTACCAAAGGGTATACGCATTATGACGGCTACAACACCCGTCATCAGGAATACCAGCCCGCAGGGGTCCCTAAACGCTCACCTTCTGGCATGTCGGTGCCTCTCAGCCTTCCCCACGAGCAACAGTTCATCAACAGTGATGCTTATAATTCTCAAGCCCAACAAAACGGAGTGGAGTGGGACAGTCCAGAGCAGACGCCATACATGGATACGGTGAATGAAAAACCCAAGACATTAAATACTGTCTACAGCCCACGGAGCGTACACGAGCCCCAGGAAAGCAACACAAATGGCCATGAGAGCGAGCCGCCAGTGGATGCAAGATGTCAGCCCCGCAACATTATTACTATGAGTGAATTGGAGGACTTTATGGAGATATCTGACTGGTGAGAAATGACAATTTGCCATGTAAAATAATAAACACCTTGTTGTCGGTCTATCCAATGTGCCTACTTGTAAAAATGTAATTAGCTTGAGAGTCTAAGAAGTCGTGCGCTCAACTCCACAAATATGTATCTGTCACATTTACAGTCACCATTCCATTTGACTTTTGAATGTGAGATGTTTCTTGTGTTTACAGAGTGACGTTACTTTTAGCCACAGCTCAGATACAAGTCTTTGAGAGGTGCCGTTCTCGTCTTTGGGAATTCACTCAAGCATGGTTGTGTATTTCTCCAAGATTTGCACTTGAGCATGCAAAGCCTCGATTTCAACACAGGGGCTCATGAGTTTCAAAGCTTTTTTAGGCAATAGTAGATCCTGATGTTTCGTTTTGTGCTGTGAACCACAAAAGCATTGCAAATTGAGCAATAAAAACATTTAATTGATCAGTTTTTTATCGTCTTTACTCTTGACTGACAGAATAATATAAATATGACCGAGAAGGATTTGGCCTCAGAATATCACACCCATTTCCAGCATATTTTTTCCTTTGTATTCTGAACTCCACTCGTGGGATTTGATGATAGAATAGCAGATGGAAGGTCAAAAAGTAGTTCTTGTTATTTCCCTTGTTTCACCCTCAGAGAGTAAAGGCACACTGCTATGATGAGGAAGTCTGCATACATGAATCGTCCATAATGACCTCAATATGTTTACAGTGTTGTTGATCCCTTGAGAAGCAGTTACTCGACTTGACCACCGCAGGGCAGGGGAGAGTAAGTTCATGTTGGGAGAATTCTCTTTAACTTTACTTGTGAGAAAAGCCTATGATAGAAGCAATCACTGAAGTTATGTTAAAAACAATTATAGATTTCTGACTGACCCCAAGGGGTTAAAAGTGTTTTGTAATTCCATTTGGCTTTGGCAAAGTTGGAAGTGCCTGCAGAAGCCCTGCCTCAGCAGTTCAAGCTGCCCAATAAAGCATCAAGCTTCATACCACTGGGACAGTCTGACAACCACAGTCGGAGACAAACCCATGCCACTCTGTCCGGTAGCCAGACAGGGAGAGGTCCCAGCACAAAAACATGCCTCTGCACAGACAAAAATGAGAGCTGACATCGATGGCAGACATTTGGCTTGTGCAGGTTTTCTTCTCCTCCCTCTAACTCTCACTGGAAATGCATGTTATTTACTTCATTGTAACATCCACTTACTCGAACCACAAGATTTGGGCCTCGACCCAAAACTCCTCATGAGCACAGGAAATGACAATTCTTAATTTTCACAAGACAAAGATGTGGGCTGGACAGGCAGAGAGGGAGAAAGTGACGGGAGAGTGAGTGGGAGTTTCTAAGTGGGAACAGAGCATTTACTGTTTCAAATTACACAGAAAAGAGGAGAAGAGTTAATGCAGGGCAAGGGCTCTGGTGGGTTGTGCGTGCGGGCTCTGCGTCTGTGAGTGCCGTGCAGTTTTCCAGGTTTATGGATTCGCTGACTTTGGAAAATGTACGTCTCACTAGTGGTCCTGGTCCTGACTAAAGCTCTGATTGCAGGTAAGTCCTTTTTTTTTTAATCAAACTTTGCTCTTCACACAAACATTGATCTGTTGGAGACACTGTGGATCGACGTTTGTGTTGCTGTTTGTTTGCTATTGGGTCACTTTGCAGTGCAGGAGAACCAATTCTAAAATTGAAATGAACCCCAGATCTTACATTGTAGCCTCTCCGTCAAGCCTTAGGTGATGTCCTCTGCATTCATGCTAAATCTTCCCACCTGTAGATCTGAGCGAACACATGTTGCATCCAGACTGGACCCCAAAATCAGCAGTAAAACATGAGTGTTTTCTGTCCCTGACAAATTGATTTAAATTGGTCAACTATTTGTTCCAAGGTCAGTGAAAACATTTGCTTGAGAAGGGGAGCATGTATAACACCACTGTTGGCTCAAGGCACCAGACCCAAGCTTTTTTTAGACAATGAATCAGAATTTTACTTGTTGACAAGCAGCATCTCCGATAAGGACCCTGTATTCTTGAGGGTTTTGCAACCGTATTATGTAAACATATGTACCGTGTGGTACTTCAGCATTGCTGTCAAAAGCATGCGTTGACCCTGAGTAAGTGCTAATGATGGTCGTAACATCCATCTGTTTTTCCACTCATCTGATGACGGGTCAAGAGAGCAAGAGGTGTGTCTCCTGGCTATGCCCGAGGGCCTCCTCCTAACTCAACATTTGGGTCAACTGGGAGGCGTCCAGGAAGCATACTGACAAGACACTTAAGGTGCCTAAGGAAGAGAAGAAGTCCTAGTCCTGGTCTCTCCCTGGTGGATGAGCTCCTGATCATCTGCAACAGAGAGTCCAGCCACACTCCACAAATGTTTAGTTACGTAAACGTAACTTCAGTTCTATGAATACGTACCACGCCCTCTAACGCGGCTTTGCTATTGGTTACTCCTCGGAGTGGAGGTAACCAATAGTGAAGCCTGTTAGAGAGCAGAGCACATATGATATAGAACATAGAACACTTTCCACCATTTCTAAGACCTTGGCTAACAATTGTTATCCCAAAAATTGCAAGTTGTGCCTTGCAACTGAGGTGTGTCTGTGTCAGAAAAGACTGGCCAATCTGAAGCTCCACCCTTCCCAAGAATCATTTTTATTCCTGAAGTTCCTGAAGTTCCGTTTAATGGTGCTATTGCCCAAAACAAAATTATTCAGTTGTATTCGAATGTCATTTGGAAAGGATAATATGAGAAAAATAGTTCAACACAAACTGCCAGATCTCTTAACAGCCTGTAAAGAGGATTTCACACACAGTGAAGGCTCTATACAACTGTAGGCACGGACGGACATCTGAGTCTATTCACACTATGTCTTCTTTCAACAGGGGTTTGTCAGGCTCTGAATGTGACTGTGATTCCGAGGCCTATTGTCATGGCAACAGAGAAAGACAACTTGACCGTGTCCTGCCTGGTATCTCAGCGAAAGAGGAGTACCAGTGTACTGATTCTCCGATGGTTCTATTCCCCTCTGGCGGACCTCACCACCCCCACCCCCTCTGCTTCTGCGACTCCCTCACCTCCCGAGCACCAGGCCTCTCAGTTCCTCATTGTCAAGATGGGCATTAAAAAAATAAAGATGTATGGGAACTACACACGCAGATTCCCACAGCCAAAGTTCCGGCTGCACGAGGAAGCCGTGGGAGAAGTGTACCGGCTACGAATAGTCAACGTGGAACGGATGGATCAGGGATTCTACACTTGCCGGGTTCAAGAGATCCGAAAACACAGAAACACTTGGAGAGCAGCGTCGAACGGCACCAGCACCACACAACTTATAGGTAAACTTGACTCTTGGTGTGTCACTGGGTTAGGATCAGGCATGAAGAGAGTCACAATGAGAGACGTTAGGGGTTAGCATTGGGTTTAGTGTAAGAGGGGGTAGAGGGGTTGGGGCTGCAGGGCTAAAGTATGTGCTTTTTGTGGGAGGTAGAGTTTAGCTGTCAGAGGTTAGGGTTAAGGATTTTCTGCAGAGCTTGGGGTTCAGGTCAGGGGTGAGAAGTGAGGTGAGGTCACAGTAAAGTTTAATGTTAAAGCGAAGGCTGAGCTGTGTTGTTTTGGTTAGGTTGGTCTTGACAGTCCAGTTTTCAGTCTCTCACTGATGATAAATCAGTGGGGAGTAAATATTTCCACCATGCAGTTTGAACAGATTCTTATGACTCTGCGTACACGGCAATTCATCAATTATACTTCTCTGGAAATTTAGGGAACAACTAAAATGCATTTGGACACAGGACTTTCATTGCATTTACCATAAGCGGTGACTCATTTCAGTAAATGCAAGTTTCATTAAACAAATTAATTCCTCTGGAAGGACTTGATTTGAGCACATGATTTCACCTGAGGCTGGGAATAACTGGCTCCAAGAACAAAGAACAAACAGAGATTTGTTTCATGTGTCCTCAGACTCTTTTTTTTTTTCCCTGCACGTTTGCTCATGTGAGTTTTAGTAAAACCACGCTCCTTTGGTATTTCCATATCAAAACAATGAGCTCACACAGCCAAACCACACGGAACAATATCAACCTGTGCGTATGCTCAGAGTTATAGCTAGCATGTTGCTGAGCTGGCTAAGTTCAAATTGGGAAAGTCACTGTGTCAGCAATCTGGATTTCCTTCGTGAAAGCCACAGGAGAGAAAACACAATTTGTCACTTAACTTGGCTGAAAACTGTGAATTAAAATGACCGGTTGTATACGATAATCAAACAGCAAGAATAATCACAGCTTTAAATTTGAATGGAAATAAAGCTGTCGTTCGAGTCGTCTGGAGAGGACTGACCTATATTCAGGGTAATGGCCACACAACCTCAGGCATCTGTGACATGTTTGACCACAAACCAGCGAGACAAGAGTGCACATGAAAAGGGCAAACAAAGAGAAAAGTAAATTATAACTATCTTCCATAGAAGCGTTCCGTCTGCAGAAATGGATACACCACATGCACTGAGATCATTGGGACCATTTTATTTTCGAGAACACACATGGGCGGAACACATGACCCTCCTGCTTCTCTCCCGACTGGTCAACCGAGCAGACTTGAGCGATGTTAAATAAACTTCTAAACCCCACTGGGAAACCACAGATGGCTCAGGTTAAGGAAGAGACGGGGATGGTTTTAAGCCCTTTATAAAATGTGCAGCCCAGTTTTATAGGTTCTAGTCCCAGTCACATGTGCCCCCACATCTGTACGCCATGTACCAACACGGGTTTCTTACAGTCAACAAGTTATCCTCACTCTGAACACACCGCTGGATCAAAGAATTAAACATGTGGTCAGCAGACCTTTCAACGGTGGACCCTTTTTCATTTAAGTCCCTCAAAATGTTGCATGCCATCAACAAAACAAAGAAATATTCACAAGCTAGAGTGGATTGATGTGCAGCTGGACATGCCAGGTCTGGAGGCAACAAAACGACTAAATGTGGGACATGTGAAGTCTATTGAATGACTATAAAAATTGGTTGACATCAGCAATTCATGAGGAAGGAAGGGTGTCTATCACAAAGATACATCAAAGTGACATCATTTTTATATTGTGTGTCGTCATCAGTTTGACAAAGGAAAATAAATGGATGGAGAGAGAGGAAGGAACGCTTCACACTGGGGTGGGAAAAAAACAGAAAATGTTTTTAAACACTGACAGACATAACGTGCATTTTCAGTACTTCATCTGCATAATGTCTATTTCTATTACTGTTGCACCATTGGTCAAAATGTTTGTCGAAGCGCAGCACAGTCGTGCATGAACAGGAGCGTCAGCATCAAGAGTGACAGAACATTAATATCAACATGGAAGAGCTGTAGTTTAATATCAGTAACTTATCTATGTAATGCCAATTACATTTACACAAAACATTCCATACATGTATTTTCCATGTATTCCCAAATTATTCAGTCGAAAACGTATTCAACAAGTCTGTGAGAAATTCCAAGGTGTTTACAAACATCTGAGGAGCTGCTTGGGAGCCAGAAGAACCAGAAATTCCCGTCACTCAAAAGTCGCATTAGACAGTGAACTTCACAGGGTACTTACTAGTGAAGTTTTTAGATTTTTATTCTGGGGAGAATGTCATGTTACAGAGTGTACAACTGCAACAATTTCATCAACTTTTACTCTGAAAATTATCATCACTTTATCTCAATAGATAGCTAGATAACTGCCTTTATTCTGATGTTTCAGTTAATGTTTTTTATCATCACTCTCTGAACGAGGTTGTCTATCAGTGGTACAGTAAAACCCAGCAGAACATTATTTCATTCCATAAATAGAAAACTATATTTAAGAATCACAATATTATCAACAACAAAGTTAACTCACCTTGCACCGGTGTTTCCTAGAGGTCAGTCACGTGCTGCTGTTGCTATAGTCTTCACCAGGATTCTTCTTCCTTCAGTGTTTCACTCCACTGGAGAAGTTGAACAGTAGAAGTTTCAGGGTCCACACAGCCTCCTCTCCTCTCTGACGGCATTAGCTTAGCTTAGCATCAGTGCCAACCACAGTTCTGATTTCACTGGTTTCGTTTGTAACCAGGGATGTTTATGTCATCTAGCTTTAACCGTCGTTGACAGAACCTTCTGAGTTGCCATGACTGGCAGGCGGAGCCACACATACATTTAATGACTATATTTAAACAGTACAATTAGTCATTTCATTTATTTCGAGTCCGTTTTAACCATAAATTATGGCGGCCGACACTGTTAAATTAGTTTCAGTATATTTTATTGCCGCATTTATAATTGTCGTTTTTAGGTTTCATTTCATCAGAAAAAGTCGTCTGAGTTTCACCTTTCATTCCTGGAAGAAGATTCAAACAATTATAATTAATGCATAATGTATCGTGCTAACCCCTTATTCAAATTGTTTTTCATTTGATTTTGTTGATGTTCTTACTAAACACTGACTATTTTTAGTCAGTTCTATTTTGAATTTAAATAATTTCCCTGTAAGAGTAGCAGCATTCTGCTGTTTTTCATGGATCCAGCGAGTGAAGAAACTCACTCACAAATGACATTTAAACTCAAAAGCATCCCGGGCCGGATCTGCAGTGTGAAACAGGGGAAACCCCCGGGCAGCTTCCAAGAGCAGCAGCAGTCCGGACCTCAGCTCCTCGTGTGTGGTTTGGCCGACGCTTCTCGAGATGTTTCTGGAAACCACCGGGATTGTCCTCTTATTTCTAAACACCACGCTGATTTGAAACACTTGATGTTAAACAAACGGCATCGCTTGTGTTCCAGTGCACTTTACCCCTGATGCCGGTCGCAGCGAGGGGCTGCTGCGTCTCTTAGCAGGTCAGTCATTTTCTTGTCTCGCAATACAACAGTCACCTTGAAAGTTCTGCCTGGTTGACAGATGTCTACGTGTGTGCCGTGCTGATCTGCTCTCTGGGCTTGTTGTCCATCTTCCTCTTCACGCTGGTCTTCACCTGTCAGTACTTCTACAGACGACATATGCTGAAAGGTAAAAACCCCACCTCCCTCATCGATGGTTCCTGCTATAACCAGAACTCTTCATTGTTCCACAGCCAAATATCTTCTGGTCAAGTGTCCAGAAAGCAGGTAGGACACTGGTAAGCGGTCACTGTGCTGGTTGTGGAGAGTAACCTCTGCTGCATGCAGCTCAGGGGAGACGGTCACCAGCTCCAGTAGCTCCTCCGGCTCTTCTCCGAGGCCACAGAGGAGGGACAGCGAGAAGAAACCAGAGAGAGTAGCACTGAAGCCCCCGAAATTACCAGATGAGCCGCCACCGACACACATCCCGGCCAAAGGTGAGGACACGGGTTACAACCGTCTTCACTCATTTTGCTCATCGACCCTGCAGCAGAGGTCATTCATTCATGCACAGATGAGGTGGTGGTCCCATCATGACTCCGCCCACGGAGGTAATAACAGGTTACCAAGGAAACCAGGCCAGTTTATTCACAGTTGTGCCTGGCTTTAGCCCGGGAATGGTTGTCAACCGAGTCGCCCATTGTTGACTTAAATATGAAATTCAGAATCACGTGGCGAACGTGTTGAAATTGCTTGTGAGATAGATGGATGGACAGATCCATCCAAGGAGTAGGCAGGCCATCACTATCACAGTTATAGCATGGAAAATTCTCACACAAAGAAGGTGGTGTCAATGTTACATAGTGAAACCTAACCTCTGCCCAACGTTATGTAAAGAAATAATCTCATCAGAGCGAACTTTTGCTCCCGACTCATCTATAGTATAGATTTTTTCGGAAGGGTAAAATGAACCTGAAACTTTGGAGTTGTGAAAATATCAGCCAGGAGCGCGAGGCCAGGACAAATGCAGTCCATGAAACAAAATCAGACGAGAGACCAGCAGAAGGCGAAATCCAACACTGTGTTTCTCTTAAATCCCGCTGAGTGAAATGTCCGAGGTAAAATCAACACTGGAACGGAGGAGCCGGAGCCGGAGCCGGAGCCGGACTTCTCTCGTGGCCGATTGGGCTGTTTTTATTAAATGAAGCTGTTGTCTGTTTTTCAGTGCCTGCTGCTGCGAAGAGACCTCAGAAGCCCAAAAGGCTAAAGAGAAGCGCCGTGGTGAGAATCCCAGTTCTGAACAGGATTATATGTTGCAGCTGCCAATTGCACTTGTGTTCGAAACTGCCCTCCATCTGAGTATCTATAAATATGTCTTTTTGGTCAATTGCTTTCTTCTTTCTAGACTTCTGTGTGTGAAACAACAAGGAGAAGCATCACTGTAAAAGAGCTGAGCCAGAAAGAAAAACTGGTGTCATGCCTTTTTTGCGAAATAAATGGAGGTCTGAGGGTTATATAACTGTGTGTAACTTTCCTTCAGTCTCAGGTAAAACAAGAGGAGAGTCTGACCTACGCAGAGCTGGAGCTGGTCCGACCCAGACTGGAACCCCTGTCGTCCTCCGCCATCCCCGACCCCTCGCCCTCCAGCCCCGACACCATATACGCTCAGATCCTTTTTCAGGAGAAACAGCTATGAAGCAGCACGTGTTGATCACGTGATCTCCTCTCCTCCCAGTTTGTAACCTCACTGACTATATTTATGAACAATACATCATTATATTACACAACAAACGACTCCAAGTCGGTCGATCTCAGTCTGTTGACAACACCAGCCTGTGAGCCGCACGCTCAGGACTGTTCATATTTCTCTCGTAACTCAGGAGGCAAAATTCCACTCTAGTTTCAGGCGCTTTCTTTTCTTCTGTGGTTCTGAAGATGATGTCATCATCAGCTTGTAAATATAAGTACATTTTAAATAAACAAATATATACATGGACGTCTTTAGTTTCTTTCTAACACATTTCCTGTGGTGGGAATTCCACATTACATAGCAATGCTAACCATCACCATGAGGTAGCCTGCTGCAACTGCCACAGGCACGTGGAAATCACCGACCATGATAAATCCATATTCAAAGTACGACTCCTGCTATTGTCTGTTAAAAACCTTCTTCTTCTCCAAGTCATGGGCTCTTCTCCTGTCTCTTCACTGAGCCTTTTCCTCTTTGCAAAGAAACTTTCCAAAGACGGCTGTTTCCTACTCATTCTGTGAGCTTGTGGATTACATTTTAGCTGTCAAGTGACTGAAGCTTAACCAAGAGAATCCAGTCATTTTTCAAAATAAAAGATCATTCAAACTGAGGAAATACATAAAACAGAAATAATGAAATGTTTGTTGTGCGGTGCAGTACCAATTGATCCATGGACCAATACCGGGGGGTTGGAGACCACTGGGCAAGGGGACAGAGCTATTCAGCAGGAGACGGTCAACTACCATCACATCCATGCTGGAAGGAACTGTGTTGTGTGAAATCTCTTCACTAACACTAAAGCAAGTGTTAAAAATACCCTTTCTCACTCAGTAAACGCAGATCACCTATGAGTATGATGCACAAAGTATAAATCAGGTTCTTATTCTGAGATTTCACCACATCCTCACCCTTTTAAAAGACAAACCCCAGAGGAGACGCAGCCTTCATCACAAAGACACTGCTACAGTAAATAACACATTCACATTCATTAGTGCCGCGCCAGCAAAGGTCAAAGGCCAGGGCCATTTTGTGAAGGTCAGCCGGTGAAAAATGGGATGAAGACGGAGGAAGACTCGCACTCAAGTGTGGAGTGGGAGAGCGAGAGCCCATCTGACGAGGATGAAGCCGCTAATGACGACATTTATTCAGATTAGACTAATTGTGATCATAGTTAATAATTGGCTTTACAGTGCATTCTAATTGTGTTAGACTACAAGATGGTCCTGCCGAGGTGCAATAACGTATTTGATTGAATTATTCTTTTCGTCCCATAAAAGCAGCCGTGTAGAGCGAATGGCGACGGCCGCGGTCTTCAGAGAAGGTCACTGCTCGCTGGCTGGGAAATGATGAGGAGCATTTTCCACTCTATTAAGCCACTCCACTTAGCACAATTAGCCGCGCACACAAAGGTTAAAGACGGAGGCCTCTCTCTTTATGGCAGTGTGAGTCGCCGGGGAGGGGACGGAGTCGAAACATCAGAGTGAGATTTGCCACTCCAGTGAGGTCGGAAGTTTCGGTGATCAGCCAAGTTGTTTGCTGCCAGACTCACTTCAGAGGTCCCACCCTAAATGAAGAACACATGGCTGCAGATTCATTTTGGTTCCTGCCCGTCGGTCCGATCACACGTTTTTGACCCAACTTTGAGCTACAAGAGACCAGCAGAGCCTTTTTCCAGAGGTGGTGACTTTCCAACTTGACTTGGAAATGCTTCATATAAGCAACAAAACAAGCCGGCACGTAGAAGATATTCAGTCTGCATAGCCCGATCCTTCAATTCTCAACCACGTCCTCGCAGCTCTTCCAGCTACTACAGCTCATGGTGCTCCACCATGAGCTGTAGTACGGCCACAACATGCTGGCTTTTTGGGTCTCATAGAGGACGAATGATAAGTTAAATGCCCTGCAGAAATGTTCCATTTCAGTTGGCAGTCATGACACTACTACCACAACTACTTCTGACAAGAAATGGCATCAATCACTGCATCTTTTATTTCATTTTTTGTACATTATTTACAAGAAGTGAATCTAAATTAAGGTTATCTTAAATTTAAATTTCTGATCAGGCAAACATTGTAACGTCAAATACAGCACTAGCACATACAGCACGTACAGCTAGTGCTGTTGCCCAATAACACCTGAGAACAAATCATTTTTTGAGTGCTACATGGTTGAATCTGATAAGTGCAGTGCAGATCTGGCATCGACATGACACCTCAGCAGCAAATGGTCCGGGTGTATGGCCTGTGCTACAGATGGACACCGGTGTAACAGCTAACTCTTACAGCAAGTTACACTCGCCTTAATAACCTCTTACTCACTGATCCAAGTGAAAACTCTCCCCCAGGCATCGCCTGCCAAAAGAGTAACGTGGCTCCTGCAAAAGAGAGGAGAAATGAGGATTGTGAAGTGTGAAAAACATAACATTCCATGTCTCCAAAACCCATGCCGAACAGAGAAATCCTTTAAAAAAGCTGCTGGTGTCAGTATTCTCATGCTGAAATTGCAAAAGCAAAGACAAGGATTTCAGTAAACTAGACAGCTTCCAATCTGTTGTGTTGCAAAATGGTGAATTTACGGAAATTGGGTTATTGAATGTTTGGAGAAAGAAACTCACTTAGAGCGAAATTACCTCATAAGGGAATGAAATGTTGACAGTTGCTCACACTTTCACTGGAGTTTGTCAAAATCGAATCTCGTCATCCATGTGTCGTAAAAGTGAATTGCTCAGTGAACTCTCACCTGCCTGAGTGATGGTTTAGCAGAGAGACAGTGTACCTGGACATGGCGAGGGCGGTGATGGCGGGGTTCACTTTGGAACGCCGTGTGGACTGCGTCTGGCTTCTGCTCAGCTCCTGACACAGCACCAGGTGTCTCCTCCAGCCACGCGCTGCTGTGGACACCAGATCAAACCTCAGTCTCTTCACAGGGACCAAAATGAAAAAGGGCTCCGAGACGATGTTTATGCGGCCAGAAGCTGCTACACAGCGTCAAACCGCCGAACATAAAAGCCTCAGTGTTACATGAAGACTTGACTGCATGAGATTTGCCAAGCATAACAGTCCTATGAGGTGACGTGAGGCTGTAACCAACGTATGCCAAATTGGATCTGGGTATTATTGCTTTCTAAATTATACACGCGCGCACGCACACACGTCAGCAGAATTACTCATCAGTGTTTACTGCCTCTATGTTTAATAACTTTATAACAACGTAATTCCTGCTAGCCCTGCTGCTAGTGAGGGATGGGCTGCCGAGCGTGTTGTCTAGCTCCGAGATGAGCGGTTAAAAATAATCATCCAACACTTAAGGACAAGCATAATTAGATAGTAGCGAGTTGCCTTTTCAAAGGCAAAACATATGAATCATTTCCTGCGCGGCGCTGCGAAAAGTCTGCCGACTTTTCTGTAAATACAAAACATCCACATCCCATAATTCTGCCGGCAGCATTACCGTCTCGCTCAGCCTGTGCTGTTTGGTCATGCCCTGGGGACGCGGGCTCTTCTGGAGGGCCAGGTAATTGTGTTCTGGCGTATTCCGTCCTCCATATCTGTATGAGAGACACATAACAAGTGGCAAAATCAGACGTAATTCACCATAATCACGCTCATACACACCTTTAACTCCAGGTAATAATAAGGTATTAGAAGTGTGTGTGTGTGTGTGTGTGCAAAGCCCCCACTCCAAGATCGATTTTCAGAGTTTGTTTTGATGCAATTTATGTTTGCATCCATCCAAGCACCAACAAAACACTGTTGCTATTAATACATGAATCAGATTGTAATGACACATCTGTCTTTAGTTCTATATTGGGAGGCAATTTATCTGTCCTTTCAAAGTGGCATTGAAACATGCTTTGATTTGGCTGAACTCAACATACAGACATGGAGAAAGCAAAGCTATTCTTCAGAACCTGCAGACAATCACAGTGCTGGCTCAGTCGGGTGGCTTTGTCCACATGAGTCAATGTTTCATTCTGAATAACACCAGTTTGCACCTGATCACCCTGACAGATACCAACCCGAATGACACCATCGGCGCAGCCCGTGACTACCACATTCCTGCTGTCCCACTCGTCCTTCTGCGTGAAGGCGACACAGAGGATGTCCGCTCCAGGCCCGCTCATGGTGTCTATGCAGGCCAGCAGCTGACCCTTCATGCTCCACAGGTACAGCAGAGGTCCAGCGCAGGATGCAATCTCACCCTAGAGCAAAGAAACGTTGATGATGACAGAACCTGTCAGCATTACATCACCAACTCTGGGAACTTCTCTTCTTGACTCTATAATAAAGTAACTCTCATGTCATTCTCTCTTGTTGTTTCCATACCACACCAAACTTACTGTGAGCTCATTTATGGCGAGTGCTGAGACGCTGCTTTTGTGTCCCACCAGCTGAGTGACGTATCTGAGCTCCTCCAGATCCCACAGGATGCAGGTCAGGTCCCGAGAGCCGCTTACGATCAAGCTGTGGACCTCAGAGGTGGTGAGGCAGGTCACCGCATCTGTGTGACCGTACAACGGCTGTGGAGACAAACATGTTGACTGTCCGCACCTCACCACTCTCCGGCGACTACACAAACCTGTCGCAGCTTCATGTGAGTCAGTTTGTCCTTGTTGATGGCCACATCCCAAACACAGACGACGGTGCTTGATCCTGCAGTCACCACTGTTGTCGGGTTGGGGCAGGCAGCACACAGCGTCTCCCCCCAGTCGGACAAGCTCTCGCACACCCCAAAAGTCTAAAGAGACAAACACATTTAGGTCGTATAATTTATTAACTTGGCACCAACAATGACAGCAGCATCAAACCAACACCCTGCATGTCTACCTTGTCAGTGGAATAGTTTCCAAAAGCACAAGTGTTGTCAGGGAAACCCCAGCTGAAGTAGCAGCTCAACTGAGGCGACAGGAGGAGTCGGTTTCTCTCCAGGACCAGAACCTCTTTTTCCAGGCATAGTATTTGACCTACTGGGCCTCTTGGCAGCTCTGAAGAAAAACAGAGTGTGAGCACTTTAAAGACCTCCATTAGGCAAAGGAGGGCGATCCTTTTTCCAAGGGGGCACTTCAGAAAGGTGAACACAGCTTTCGCTGCCCATTCTGACTCCTCATAGATAACCTCCATCACATCAAAGAATTTTGTGGAAGCTGACTGATCCTTGAATAGACAAGCTGAATCCACGCTTGAGATGACTTCAAACCTGGACAGTGTTTGACGCTGAGACCAAGGTAGTAGCATGGAGATTGAAAATGTCCCTGTAATTGACCTGTTCGTAAAGGAAGAGCCAGAATTCATAATGTCTGGCGGCCAGTCGGGCGTCCCCAGAAAGAAGTAAGGCGTATGTTAGTTCACAGTAGCTCCTATTCATCTCTATCTGCTTATTGATCAGATCAGACACTCGTAGATTTAATATGAAATGTAATATGCGGGAATCTCTCCCTGAGCATTTGCAGATTCATCTCGGCTCCCTCAGAGGACCTGTAGGGATATTCAGATTATTAAGTAGAGCTCAGCGGAGGAAGAGTCATCTCCATATTGTCGCTCTAACAGTTCGCTCCACTCTGCTATTGTGTAAATTAATCTATGGATGCTTGTGCGCCACTTCAAGGATTCCCCCAAGACCTGAGCACATCTTGTACACACACATAATTGACACCAAACGCTGAAAAATAAAATAAGGATGAAACAATAAAGTAGTCATAACAATATATTGTGTTTTTGTCTTCAAACGTGGCGCTCACTTTTATTCCCTGTGTACAACAGCAGTGGAAAAAAAAATTTATTTAAATAAATTGTTTTCAATTAGACTTTATTAAATCTGAAACAAATCTTTTTTTTTTTAATGTGATTTAAGTTCGTCTAAGGACCTTTAAGAGGCAAGCTCTTCAAGAGCTGCAATGTAGTGTAAAATCCTCACTTTTTGTGAGTTGTTTCACTCTGAGCTGCCATGATGTACAATGGTGTTGCCAACAAGAAAGTACATAAGAGGGACCACTCATATAGGTTATGGAGGCCTGATGGTCGGACTGTTGTTTGACAATAAATGATGTATGAGGTATGAGGTAAATGAAAAGAGGAGTTGTACGGATGTTGTAAATGAGGACATGAAGAAGATGAGCAAGACGTGTTCAAATGTGGCAAGTCATGAAGGGAAATGACTGTGGTGCTGAGATTCACCTCTGAGTGGGCTGGCCATGGTCCTGAGCCTGTCCAGATTGTAGAAAAAGGGACTGGGGAAAGTCTGTGAAGACGCTTCTTTCTTCGTGCCACTGCGAGGAGGGTGGGGCTTTGTAAAGAGCTTTGGAGAAGATTGAAATAAAAATATTTACATTATATTTGACGTTTAGTTCTGAATTAGTCACAACATTGAAATCCTGGTTCAATATTATTTATATCTACCAAAGAGAATAATAAAGACTGAGACGTTTCAGTTAGACTGCAGATTAGTGAACATGTATTAATATATGTTATATATTAATAAAAAATATATATATAAATAAAAATTAATATAAAAAAATCCATTATTTGTACGTCTCTATCTGATTTACCTGTTTGGGAATCTGGCCAAAGTTGCTAACATATCCCAGAATTGTCTTCTTTATGAGAGGATCTTTCACATCTTGTCGACCTCTTTGGGCGTAATAGTAGGGATGAAACGTGTTCACGCTCTCCACTGCAGTGGGGCCTTGCTGGCGATAGCCAAAAATCAGGTCGATCCATAAGTGCAGCTGGGAACTGACGTAGTCGCTCTCCAAGGCCTGAGGGGAAGGAGTGAGACAGGTTCACTGTGCTGCGGTTAAGTACAAAGATATGAAGGCAGCGAGATACCATCAGTCAAGCTGTTTTTATGAGAGTGTAGACACGAGACAAACTTCTTGGAGCGCTTAATATCTTTATTTGGGCTCATCATTTCTTTCAAAAGTCAATTAGAAGTAGAGCACACTAGAAGGTGCGTACTGTTATGAGCTTAACTTCATGTTGGAATTAGAGGATGATTTCGGCAAAATTAGCCCACGATTGGTTTTGAAGAGTAATAAGGAAATGTGGCCATTATGGCCGGCAGTGTGTTCGCTTCCAATCCTAATAAACCCATTTTTGAACCACAGAAACATGTGAGAAAAAATATGGATATATTGTCCAGAGTTAATTTGCCCGAGGATGAAAAAAAAAACAATCTTCTGAAGTCACTAATTGTATAAGTACAGTTGTGGATATGAGTAGTTCAGTAGATTAGAGGAAGATCAGCATCGCGATGCCTCAGGACTGAGAGAATGAGGGTCAGATCAGCAGCTGCAATAACTCCACACAGAGAGCGTGTGTTCGCAAACATTGATGAGCCAGAAACCCCAAACCAAAATAATGATCTTGCAAATAAAGCAAGTCTTGTGTGCGGCCTGAATGGTGCTAAACAGCCTTGTGTACACACACTCTCCACCATGAAGCCTCTTTTATAATGATTCAAACCAACACTGTCACAACAGCTGCAAATAAGTGAAGTGAATCAGGTCATCGTCCGAAGCACTATTAGGTCAGCAGATGAACGTCCACGGAAAGGTCCAGGTCACTTACCTCTCGCTGAACTCTAATGAACTCCTGGGGGTCGTCTTTCGCCCATGGAGGAAGCTCCACATCACCCAGAGCAGTTCCGTCCTCCAAACAACCTGCAAATGAAAACAAGATATGTTACAATGGAGGGCAAAGTTGAGCTGTTAGCTTCACCATTTCTTAAAAACATGTATTAGGGCCACAAAAATGGCACCACTGTTTGACATACAATGCATGTACCTTGTAATGAACGATAATTCATTCACACGAATGAAAGGGTGACTCTTGTTCTCTGTCAGATTTTAACCTCAAATTTGTAATATTTTCCTGCTTCAAATTGCGTCTATTTTAAGTTCCAATATCTTCATCTCTATCCACCTTTGAAAGCTATTTGTAAGATCCATCCCGTCACTTCATCCACAGTTCACAGCAAAGCGAATATTCTGAGGGTGTAGTTTAAAGACAAACCAAGTTCCATGTGGTTAGAGTTCTGCAGGAAGTCAGGGAGGTAGAAGAACTCTGGTACCAACTCCCTGACGTCCGTCATGTTGTCTCTGGAGGCGGACTCCCACGCTAACCTGATACTGTGAAACATGCGTTCGGGGACGTCGAAGCCTCCCTGTGAGGTAACAGAGTCACACAGTCACGAAGAGCAAGTCCAAACTTTGCATCAGGCAGATTAATAAAGTGGCGTGCCAGTTTCAGGGAGAGATGATTCACACCATAAAACAGTTCATCTTTGTGTAAAATCCAGTAAATCTCATGAGAGCGAATGTAATTTAGAATAAAACAATTACAGCAATGAATGAAAATGGTGTTTGTATTGCTAAACCTGGTTAGAGCGGGAAATCCACTTATGGATATTACAAGACGCTTCACGAGACAAAAAGGCCATGTAATTCCGCAGACTAACATCTTTATTGTTTTATTTTGACTATCAAATATGCATGCTTTTTCATTATAATCAATTGGGGGTTGGATCGCTACTATTTGCATTCAATTCCTTTAGTGGCTGTGTGCAATTATTTGCATTTATATAAGAGTAACAAAAAAAGAAAGAATTTAAAGAGCTCAAAATGATGGTACTCATTTATTATTGTGACCTAAATCCCACTATTGAGAGTGAAAATGTAACGATTGTGAATGAGTTGTGAACAGGGTTGTCACAAAGGCAATGTAGAATATAATATTAAATCGGGAATACATGTTTTTACAACATTTGACGATGGTTTTCCATTTATTTGGCCGATTGATTTTGGTATCTGATAATAAAGAACACATGATCTAATGAGCAATAATGTGAAAGTCCCATAACGCAAAGCAACAGATGCAGTTGTTAATCTTAAAAGAGTCATGTCAGATTAAAGTTTCAGAAAAACCAGATCCTTTGGTACATGCATAGGAATTTTCTACGTTTGCAACCACATCAGTCCAGGTTTAGCTGTAGTTTGAATTATACTGAGTTACACTGGAAAATCCTCTTCAATTGTACAGAGCTACTGCGATGGGAAACAGTGTTTCAACGGGAATGCTCATACTTTCTAGTGAAACTACAACACCAATAGATCTTCGTAATGACCCTTGACTTAACAAGGCCCTGGATGGATGGCTTTGAAATCGTTCCGGGTTGAATTGATGGTCTAAACAGATGGGGTTCAAAATGTGACCTGAAGCGAGAGCAGGTATTTCCGTCGTATAATATCTGTTTTATGAAATAAAGCAGGGTTTGAGAAAAGTCGCCAATGAGCATAGAGAATAATCAGAAGAAAGGCCAGTTAGCAATATTGTTTATGCTGTTCAGGAGCTGTGATCAATGCAAGAATTCAGTCTCCTACCTGCAGCGTGCGGAAGGTATGTGAAAACGGCTCCATCCTCACCAGAAAGGAGGAAACTATGATGGCGGAGGAATAGTGAGTGCAGTAGTGGCAGGGCGCCGGCAGATCCCCTGAATTGAAATGATCTTTATTAGTTCTGGTGAGTCCAGCTGCAATGGGTCAATACTGACAATAAACAAATACCTTCCTCCGCGCTGTTCGCCATATCTTCATATCTTCGGGTGAACATCAGCTTCCTCTTCTCCGTTTGAGCACCCATGGGCTTGGACAGATCTCGAAAAGTTGCAGGGTTGGAGAGATCAAGTGTCTGTCCAGAGAAGACACAAGATAAACACCACCAGCAGCAATGATCAATAGCTCAGTTGCATCTGACAGCAATTTTACACCTTATTGAGCTTCTTCCGTTGACCATGTCTCAGCATAGGTGACAACAAAGCAAATGATTTGTTTTGAATAACATGAGGCTAGTTCCAAAGCCTCAACTGCATTTTACATCTGTCATTGATGTCCAAGACACTCAACAACCAAACACAACAAAAATGAATTTTAATAGATGCAACCTGCTCATTTATAACATAAAAAATGTACTTGCCTCTGAATGGTAGTCTGCTAGGACCCAGGGGAACACTGGGTACTGCATGAGGTCATTATAAGTTCTCCCAGCGAGGGTGTTGAGATGCATAAGGTACTCAAAGTTACTTATTTCTCCTCTCTGTCAAAGGACCAACGTTATTACTTCAGTAAGCAAATAATGCAAAGGCTGAAGCAGCGTGAATATGACTGAAATGTTTTGAAGGTGATAATACCTGCCACTTGACAAGAGACGTCTTTTCAACCACAGGGGTTTTCCTGTTACACAACAAAGTAAATACCATCCATTATGAGACAGTTCACTCGCTCATCGCTTGTGATGGTGAGGTTAATGTCTAGAAAACACTACAGCAGATTTGTACCCTGCAGCCTGGAAGTCAGTTAGTGATTCAGGAAGCAGTAAGTACTGTGTACACAGCTGGAAGAGCTGTTAGTGACGGAGCAGAGTGTTAAAGAAGAGATGAGAAGGACATGGGAGCACCAGCTGTAGGAAAACGTTCAGCAGGCATCGAATGTCACTTAACTGAAAATGTTTACCAGACAATGTGGAACTTCACTTTGAAGTGATGAGTGAAGACCCAAAACAGCGAGTAGTTTATATATATATATATATATATATATATATATATATATATATATATATATATATATATATATATATATATTCTGATAGCAATGCTCTGTGACGCCTTCTTGATCTGGACCAGGAGTGTCTTACTAATTGGTTATATGATATGTTAACATAAAATATCAAGCCATCCTTCATCAGTGTAAAATCGCATGTAATACCAGCCAGGTGAGTGTTCTCGCCCCTCCCGTACAGGAGGCGGCAGCAGCGTTCCAAATGACACGAAAGCCAATATGGTCATCAATAATAAAAGAAGAAATCCAAGTATGATGACAACTATGAAACGAATGAAGAATAAAGTTAGTAATGGAAATCAAAGTGACGATGTTAAAAGTAAATGTTTTGCCAAGCGACGACTTTAAAAGGACACGTTTTCGACTCCAAAGTCATCTCGCCTGCGAGTCCGAATAAATGAGATGGACATTAAAGTGCTGGTTCACCAGCAACCAGCAAACAAACAAGCCGGTCAGAGGACAGTCGCCTGATTCTGCCTCCGTTCGTCTCCACACAACCAACAGGTACTTTTTTAAATATCACTAAACCGCAGCAAATCTACATTCAAGCGACTTCAAAAGGATGCAGTAACACCTACTGTAGTAAAGTGGTAAAGTATACTCGCGAATGCCAGTTCAGCGTTATGTGACCTCGACAATAGTAACTCGACCAACATTGAAAAATAATAATTTAATCTAGATTTACAATATTACAATAGCCATACCCGGGACACGTTTCATTTCATGCATGAAGGCGTAAACATGTAGGTGTCAAGACCGAAGAATCGTGATCACAAGATCTAAACGTGAATTTTTGGATACAAATTATTTCACGAAATTAGAAAAGTTTATAGTAGACTGTATGTGTCATGGTTTGTGTAACATACGCTACATGACGTTGAGCATGTCATGTGTAACGTTAATGGATGAGCGAGATAAACTGTATTTCTGAATGTAATATTGCTATAATGAATTGTGTAATCTTTTTTTTTCATAGCATAGACATTTTCGACCAGAATATTTTTCTTTTTCTTTCCAGTGGTCACGAATGTGTCTTGAGCTTGATGGCACCCGTTAAGAAGTGCCAGGATAAGAAGAGAAGACACCTTGTAATTGGTAAGCACTGGCACATGCTTGTAACATTTAGTAAACCAATCCTTGTGGAGGTGTCTCCGCCACATACACCTGTATGTATGATTTCTGGTCATTTGTTGCAAGGCCAGGCCAGGCGGGACAATTTGAACTCAGGTTTTCCACTACTAAAGTACAACAGCCATTGTTTTGATTTCATTGGATTCATATGGACTTCAAATACTGATGCTGGATGATAATTCAGTGCTTTGCAGATCCTGAAATTCCTTCCTCCTCTATGGTCTCATAATGTCCCAGTGCCAAACGCCCAGTTGCTTAGTAACTCTGAAACACAAGGCAAATCTCAATTTGCCTCATTTCGGGTGGTCTGGCTCGGAGACTGCTGATGCTTACAAACGTTGCTGGTGTTTCTTCTGCTCTTTTCATTTTAGTCAGGAACAATTAGCAGGTATTTACCGACACGCTGACCAAAGTGGAAATTTCTAGGTTTTACAGTTTTTACAGCCAGAAGACTATTTGACACAGAAACTCAACCACTGGTCTTGTTTAGAGTGATTCAAGTTTAGGACTGCCCTCTTGTGCCCAACACTATTTCAACATTTCATCCACATTGTTGGCGGTATTATTATTATTATTATTATTATTATTATTATTATTATTATTATTATTATTGTTAGACATTAGAAGTAAAGCTGAACTCTAAATTTGAATTTGAAAAATGATGAGTATTATATTATTATATTTACAATATTCCCACTATGTGTGGTTAAACTAAATGCAATGTGATGGTAAATTAGAATCTATGAATATTTTCTAGCCACTTTTAAAAAGAACAAACTCAAACCAAGCTGCTGTAGAGTGCACATAGACTTGTCTCAATGAAAAATGTTCATTATGACCAAGCAAAAGAAAACTGGCACATAAAGGATGGAAATACACCTGTGTTATACTACAGTATAGTGTGCAGTTTTTGATTGGTTCTAGAGATCTGAAGCTGGATGTCGGCTCCTGTAATCGACTGATGGGTTTCTGAAGTGAATGACAGGGTGAAACGGCTTGGACACGCCCTCTTAAACACATGCAGTGACATTAACAAATGATGAGATGTGTAATTAAATAATGTGCAAGTGCACAAAGATATTTGCCAGTAAAACAGCTTCAAGTCTGCAGAAGCAGCCGCTGGACTGGCTGTCACTCATTTCAAGCGCTGAAAACAGCGTCTTCAAATATCAACTTCCTCATGAAGTGCTGTTTCAAAGAGACAGTTTGTCGAGCTCATAATCTCCTACGTGGCCCAGCAGCTCCTGACCAACTTAGTAAAACTACACTAAATCAATCATTGGATTTGGTGTCCTATTTTGATCTAATTGCCAGCAATAATTTCATGCAATAGTTTTCTATAGGAGCATGTAATGGGAACAAGCACAAGTGGATAAGGCCTCTCATCCTGAGGATGATGAATGAGGCGAGAGAGGGCCTTGGGGTGCTACACAGACACAAAGAGACACACGCACACACCTTGCTCTCTTAAGATGAGGAGCTGAGAAGAGCCTGGCTCTCATCATAATCGCGACACTCACTAACCTAACTATCATTTATCAAAGTCCTGATTTGACTTTGTGTGCACGTACATGGTCCTATAACCACTGTAAGTCCAAATACGTGCGCAAACATGCACCAGCTGATGTCCAATGTGGGCTATAGTGACGGAGCATCAGCACTCATTTGTGTTTGCTGTATTACCCAGTGTCGCCTCACTCCTATTGTTCCTCAGCATTAGCCTTAATTAGAGAGTCGTGCTCTTAAACGCCCCCTTGGGCAACACCGGGTGAGTACACACTAGTTCAGACAGAGCCCTCCTACACACACACACAGGAACGTGCGTGTGCACGCATAGCGAGAGAAACAACACTCAAGTGCTCCCTCTTCAGAGAGCGGGAGCTCCCTGTTGCCTCGGGCTATACATAAGCCCTTGTATCTAAATAAATCACATCAGCCTCGGACTCGCGCGCAAATACACAATGTGCACATTTATTTATTAGCAAGGTGTGTAGTGGTGTGAATTAGAAAATGATCCGAAATCGGCCTCTTGGGGCTACTTTAAAAAATACAGGCTGAGCGAAAAACTGAATCCTGCTGTGGATCTCTGTGTTGCAGTACCATGCCAAAGGGGAAGAAGGCGAGTGGAACCAAGGTGACCCTCAAGATTGCCACAAAGGCAATTCGTATGACCCGAGACGGAAATCGCAGACTGACCCTCAGCAACATGGGCATTACCACATTCCCCAAATGTCTCTTTAAACTGACCAGCGTGGACGAGATAGACCTCAGTCGAAACCAGATACAGAAACTTCCGGAAGCTATTGGACAGTTCATGTCTCTCCGATGGCTGGACCTCCATAGCAACAAGCTGGAATCTGTGCCGAACACCATAGGAAACCTAGTTAGGCTGACCCATCTAAACCTTTCCAACAACTTTCTGACTTCTCCTGGTCTACCGGAGACGTTGGGGAACCTGGCCAACTTAAAGAGCCTCAATTTGGGGATGAACCAGCTGGATGAGCTGCCTTCATCTATGGTGGAACTCGACAACCTCCAGGAGCTTGGCCTGTTCGATAACCGCTTCACCAATTTGCCTGACTGTATAAAATTCCTGCACAACCTCAAAAAGCTGAACATGAAACGGAACCTGTTCTCGCTGATTCACACGGATGGCGAGTGGATAGCAAAGGAAACTTCCACGACGGAGGAAAGCATGTACCTGGTGTACGAGAGCGACCTTTGTAAACGGTGCCGGAAACGCTGCAATGAGCTAAGGGAAAATTTTGACGTGCCGCATTGTGACATCGAGGAAGAGGTGGAGGAAAAGAGAATAATGACTTTTCATGGTCTGATTACACCAAATTCAGTGGCTCAAGTCAATCAGTCGTGGAGAATAAGAAAGGAAGAACACGGCACAAAGGAATGATCATGGTTCTCTTTCCCTAACTTCTTCTGTAGAATGTGTTTGTTTGATGAATAAAGTTGCTGTATTTACGATCTCTGCGTTGTTGACATACTTGGCGTTGGCGAGTACGTCTGCCGTTCCTCTGCCTTTCAATGCTGGTGCTACTCTGCACAACCTGCAAGGGCAGATGGATAGGTGGACAAATATTAAAATCCAAGAGCAAAAGCTGAACCATAAAATCGTTTTCACCTTTTATACGCTGAAACGTGATCTCGATTCAGGAAAACCAAAAGAGCAGAATGTCCATTTTTCATGAAGACTTCTATCGCATTGTCCTGAGGAGAAAAATAGGAATTAAACCTGTCCAAAATACAGGGGTAAAACTTTTTTGCCAGTGGGATCCAGAGGGTCTTGCATGTACCTGCATTGCATTTTAAAATTGACTTGTATGAGTTTTTTGCTCCCTCTTGAGAGGAAAGTGGTACAAGATGATCTCACCTCCAAAAGGAACCGTAAAAAGCGAGCCTCTTTGATATCTTCGTAGAGCCAGTGTTTGCAGCTGGCCGTCAGCTCTTTACTCAGCATGGAGGAGATGTACGAATCTTTCACACTGAATTGATGGAATATAGATGAGATTTTTTAAAAATATCTTTTATTCAGGCATTTTAAAATGCATTTTTCTAAAATGTACCTGCTAGGATGGTGTTTTCGACAACAAACGTCTCCACAGGGACTGAGAGTGAAGCCCTCACAGATGAACAAACTCTCTTTCCCAAACAGCAGCACACCCTCCGACACCTTGAGGCCGCTCACCATCACAACACACATCTTAGCATTTACCTGAAAAGAGAGAAAAGCAGTTGTTTGGCAGGACGTGACGTGGCAGCGATGCAGGCCCGTCAGACTCCACGTGATTGATCATTTTAATCACATATTCTAACCATTATTAAAAAGACACAGTTGAACACTTAATTATCCGAGTTGATTGATGGGGGGTCCTTCAGCCTGTGCCAAAGTGGACGCAGACGGTTTCCAGTGCTGCTCTTCGCTAATGCTAACTGTGTATCTAATTCTATTGTCTCCCCTCATTTCACAGCGAGTGTGTGCACCTGGCTGCCTCCCTGGGTCGCCCCCTCTTGAAGGCCCTTGGGGATCCAGCAGCCAAAAACCATATGGGGTCCCAACATACCCCTGGGCAACTCACAATTTATACTAATCAAATCAGGCTCACCACCCCCAGACAGGGAGGCTGGTGCATGGTGGTAGAGCCTGGACATTATTAGACCAATTAATCACCGCCACATACACACTAGGAAACGCGCTAAGTGATCAGAAGTTGGTGGATTGTGCGCACTCATTGTGTGATGGATGACATCACTTCCCATGCAGAGGTGTTTCTGGAGCGAGTCACTGACCAGTGGTACAGCTAAATGTAATGCCCATTTGCAGTCTCCTGCCAACACAACGACGACGACGTTTCAGGGCAAAATTATTATCATCCACTAAATACATAATAATAAACTTGTTTCCTTATCTCCTAAATGTGCGCTGGGCAGATAGGCCTTATCAGACCGAGGGCGATTTAGCCGCTGATGGGAAGGAGGAGAGAAAAGGAGACTTTATTGACTGAGAGCCTAATGTCAGACCATTGATTTCTCCGCACACACATTACTATCATAATCACACTATTGGCACTGGAAAGCTAATTATGCGTGGGTCTTCTTATGTGTGTTACCGCCTGCGTATGCGAGTACGTGTGTGGGTATTTTTCAGAGCTAATGACTGTGTTCATCTGACAAGACGCTCAGCAGGACTCGCACACTGAACCGCGGCAAGTCGACGGGACACGATTGCTCACATCACACTCTTACTAAGCGGATGGAGGACAGCTTGCATCACCTCCTACTGTTTTTATTAATACATCTGTCAGAAACATTAAAAGCCATGGCTGGTTGCCAGCGGGATGAGAGTCCCTGTCAACATGTGTGCTCTGTCTTACTGTAAGAAGGAAAGAAGCTGAGCGGGGCCTCTGCATTTAAACATTACACTAATGAGAAAAGCGCCGCATCACAGTGCCGGGCAAGTGAAATCCCTCCACCTATTAGGTCATGGTCCATGCACATGTGCATCTGTACCTCCTCTCCGGGATGAAGCTCCTGCAGGATGACAAGAATTTCAGGACAGTCTGGTGAGTGGGAGCAAGGTTCTGGTGCACTGGGGTCCAGTGGACATTCGCTGACAGCCGGGTTGTCATTCAAAACAGGGAAGAAGGTCAGATGATCACAGTCCTCCTGTCTTCCATCATCACCCTTCTCTTTGACCTCAGCCCCAACTTCACAAAGAATCTTGTGCTCTGTGGAAATACTCTTGATACTCATCTGAGCTTAGAGTAAAGCACATTTGAAGTGACTGTTTTTTACCTTTCAAGCTATACTCATCAGATGCCCCCATCCTCAAACCGATGCATAGATTTCCCAACACCTGTGCCAACAATTACAGAAGAGAACAACAGTTAAATGACAGTAATAATTGCGTGACCATATGAAGCCTTCGAGAATCAAAAGAACAATGTTTCGGCCTGGCCTTCACTGCTCCTACAGAGGCAAGGCTTTGAGATCACCTGCTCCAAGGAGGCTTTTGAACTGTTCTGCAATCTGCAAGTTATACCTCGACCCCCTCACGGCAAAGTGTACCAATACTTGTTCTTGCATCTCATTTTATGAATGCCCCTTTTTGCCCGAATATCACCATCCCACATCTGACACCATTTTGGTATATTGAGCATAAGCAGGGACTGGACTAGTATTCCCCACCCATTTACGATCAAAAATTATAAGGTGAGGTTTGTGGATGATTTTTGTGGTGAAATCTGGCTATTAAACCTTCATTAAACTTCTGCGTGTACCTGTTTGGACAGTCGCAACGTGTTCCTTCTGATCCGACATCTGGTCCGGTTTGGTCCCTCCACTGCATCTTGTACCCAGTCGTGCTTCAGAAAGACCCCTGGTCCAGGTCCAAACACGGCTCTCTCCCGGAGCAGCTCGGTCTCTACTCGCAACCATTTAGTGTTCAAACATTTCCACTCACTGGCTTGTACCTGTGGCACGGCAGGAACATGTGTGTATCTCAATAGGGAAGATTTTGTTCTTCACTGCAATGTCAGTCTAACCTGAGAGTGACTGGTCCTCATATTCTCGTACATGCTGTGTCCTCTCTGTCGATGTGACTCCATACAGGACAGGAAGTCCTACACAAGCAAGAGAATAGCATGAATGATGCAAATAACAATTGCACACAGAACAATCGCTACTAGTGGTGCTCACATTGTACAGTACGCACACATCACATTCACTGAGATTGTATATTCATAACGGTATTGTTGTTTCCTCACACAATTACAATGCGTTCATACAATTATATTGCTTCTAAATTGCATTCAGCGGGCAAAATAAGCTAGTGGCTATGGTCTTATAATAACAGTGTCTAGAAATGTAATCATTCGTGAGTGTGATCTAATTAAAAGAAGCATTAATAACACAGAGTCTTGCTACATTCAGTCAGGGGCAAGTTTTGTGTGTCTGCTAGTGCAAAGGTGGAAAAATAGTGAAATCCCAAAATAAACACTAGCGGATGCTCCTGTTCAGCAGACACAGCGGGATCACATTATGACTGTTAACTGCTTCATTAGGTCGATCATCACAGCAGTGCTCGCTCAGAGGCCAGTGAAGCAACGTGTGTCCATCCTCACTGCTGACCCACAAATGCCATTTAATCCTCTCAATGAAAACACAATAACACTTTTTATTGAGCGTTATTTACAGATGCTAGTTCTGCTGTCTGGACTTTCTTCTGACTAGTGTCGATGCTAGTGAAGTGTACAGTCAAAATTTCCAGTTAAAAAATGGAATTTGTCTGAGAACGGGCGTGTTAAAAGACATTCAGCTGTAAATCCGGGTGTGTGACGGGGCAATACTGAGTCAGCTGCAGTGGAGGATCCTCTGTCTTGTCATTATGACCCTGACTTATCAAGATGCTTTGGTTGCATCAGGTGATCCGATAATCCTGTAGTGAAACGCTTCATGACTCATGACAACGAGTGAGAAAATTGATCTCTTTCAGTATAGGGACAAAGATTTGAAAATATGGAATTGTTCGATCCAATGAGCCCTACTAGAAATACCCAGAGCAGACCTCGGCAAAGTGCGGCCCGGGGGCCATATGTGACCCTTTGCCTGTGTTTTTACAGCCCTCATGAGGTCAGACTAAAACTATATCGCTGGTAATTAGTTATATATATATATATATATACTTTGAAATAAATTGGCTTTTCAGCTTTGATGTTTAGTCCATAATTTGATGATGATTTCTATTCAAATAAGATGACTGTAAAATGATTTTTTTATAGGGTTCATGCCATATTTACACTTCTTAATATCCTTGCTTAATATCATTAGCTTCCATTCATTTCAACCTCATTACGCAAGTTATTTTTCGTTTCATAGTCATCGTCGCCCTTCTTTTGGCATGATGGCCCCTCACAACAGTCACAGTTTATAATTTAACTGCCCACCTCTGACCTAGAGCCTCAGCAGCCACAGATTGTCTGATATTAATCCCTCTTCAACTGCCCTGAAACTTTCTCCCTTGTTGATTTACCTTGATAGGATGGTTTTACTAGGCCTTGTGAGCCAAAGTATCCATCTTTGTCAAGGTGACTGAATTCTTTTGCTATTCATTTACATGTATGAAAAGTTAACTACAAATAAAGTTGATTAATTGATTTCTGCGACAATGCCTGCTGCATCATTTGGAGCGTGGAGCTAAAAATGTCCAGAACTGCGCACGAGTCATTGTCTTTCCAAATTAGCAGAGACACACTGCAGCATAATGCTGAGGGATTATCAAATATAACGGACTGAAAAGAGCATAATAATGACGTTTGCGAGCTCGAGCCATGTTGTGACAGATAAACAGCAAGTCATCTTCTAATTTCATTCCTTCATTTGGACAAACATAAGTAATATATAGCATTAATTACCCTATTTAGCAGATAGCAACCTCATTGGCTTTTTAAATGCTGCATTAAATACATAACTCATCTCTTCCCTCTGCAATTAACATCAGAACATCGCACTCATTTCCATTTTAATGACTTCCCAACAATACGCCATCTTTGATGATAAGGCAACAGAATGTCAACTTCAATCTGGGCTGTTTGGGAATGTGTAATGAACTTAACGTGATCATTAGTGCTGTTAATTATCTTTCTAATATGAGAACACAGATATGATTATGGAAACAGAACTTGTCGTTGAAATAAAGCTGGAGAAGACTCGCACTGAAGTCTGACTGGGACTGACAATCGTTTTCCCATACTCTCATTCATTACCTTCCGCAGGCTTTGGACCTCTTGTTCAATAACAGCAGATATGTGAAGTCTAATGTTCTGTAGAAATGCATTAATGTAGATCCAATAACTGGTGAGAGTCGCCGCAATTAAAGGTCATAAGTTGATGATCCGGAAATTAATTACTTTTGCGAGAGTGGATAAAGAGTGGCTGACCATCAGCTCCTCGGCGCTCTCACTTTGCTGCGACCTCATCGCAGCACGCCGGCTTGACAAAGCGCTGAAAAGAAGACATGAGAGATCCCTCCCTCCTCTTGCTTTCCTCTCAGACGGAACAACAATTCATCACCCACTCTGATAGCCTGTCACAGACTGATATGATAAAGAATAACATCAAATGAATAATGTTTTCATCAGATTGCTACCACTATAATTGCCAACCTGATTTCTACGGGCAAGAGACAAACAAGAACGCACACACTTTGTGGGGTTGAGTCAGACACAGACGCGGTAATTTCATGCCTGTGTGCCTGAGTAATATGTCCTCGCTCCCTGCTCCAGATGGCTCGACGTCTTAAGCGTTGTGGGGGAACTAATGATCTGAGCCACGTGTTTCCCGGGGAAAAACAACAATAAACGCGTCTTTAACCTTCAGCGGCAAACAGTGTGTTGTAGCGAGTGTTCCCATGGATTGGCCAAATAGATATCAATTACTATGCCCACTCAGGGGCAATCAGCTGTGATAATCCAAATCCATTTAAAGAAATAATCAAACACCCCCACAGGGCTGGACAGCCCATCGCACAAACACAGCAGTGACTTTGGGGGTGACTGTTTCAGTGAGAGCACCTTCGAAAAGGTAAGTGGAGGCAAGAAACAAAGTAGGGTGTAAAAGTTTACCGCCACTGTGACTGTTTCGCGGCTTTGTTTTCCTAAGGCAGAGCGAACCACAGTGGTGATCCTGTCAAACGTATTCTGAGATCCTGCGGTCATCTTCTTCTCCATTTCCTCTGCATTTTGCACGTAAACAAAAAAGATTCATAATTATTGATTAAAATCAGAAGAATGTTTTGTTCCAATAGGGAGCTCAAGAGTGGTGAGGTTTACCTGTGAGGAGCTTCCAGGCCTTCAGTGACGTTTCCTCCCACAGTGGGCTGATGTCAGTCATGCTGACTGGACGTTTCTCATTGCCTTGACTCGCTGAGATCTCAATCTTATATGTGTCCTCAAGTATCTGCTGTCGCTCCTTCATCACCTTAACCCAGCAGACCTTTGCAAGGCCAATCATTTCATCTAGAACACATACACACTTTCCTGATCTGAAAGAATCAGAATAATAAAAACAATAGTTCACACTCACCCTTCGCAGAATCTACTCCATTCACAGGGCTGGTTTTGTTTCGAAGTAAAACGTCTTTTGTTGTTTTGTTGAAACTTTGCATTCGTCCCATCAAACCAAAGCCTCCCACATAACTAGAAACAAAATATGTGTCATTTTAAAGTAACTCTGGTGCCAAAACAACGTTTTACCTGTCAGATCGGATCAGTAGCAGACAATGAAGAAGACACGTGACAAAGTTGACATTAGCGTTGTAAGTTGCCATGATGACATCCCAGCGTTTCTCAAGGGTTTGCAACGTCCTGATGATGACTTCCTTTTCCTCTTGAGATTGTCGAGGAAGGGAGAGGAGGTGGAGCAGAACTTTATTAGTGCATGAGTACAGCGCAGACACCATCTTCTCTTTCTGAGTTTGGCCTTGTTCAAGAGCCTGCAATGACAATTCATGAGATTAAAGGTTGCAGATTTTATTTTGGTAATTTAGGCAGACAGACAGGTTCATGAGTAGAAGCTCAAAATCTAGATTTGTTGGTGAAAAGATTGTAGCGAGATTCAGAGGCTGATATTAACTTGAGGCAATCGCATCTGAGCAGTAATCACAACTACCTCATGGATTAGGATTATAGTTTGTAAGGATTAACTCCTGGGCAGGCAGTGTTCAATACCATTTTTTCCAACCCATATCGTATTTGTGAAAAACAACTTTAAAAATAAAAAAAATGTGATAAATACCTCAATGAACATAACGTAAACATTAAAATTAATCAATCTAAAGGGACATAAAAGAGGGACTAGAAATGCTTTTATTACCACCACAATCTGATCAGCGAGGAAGTGGAGCAAACACTCCGGGTCTCCCAGGAATGTTCCACTGTAAAGTTTCAGCGGCAGAGTTTTGCAGAAGAGCACCACATTTTCCATCAATATGTCAGTCTGTGTGTCGGATCTCTGATCTGCAGCGTCAGAAACAAAAGTAGGGTGAGACTCATCTGGAAAAGAAAAAATGACAGAGCAGAAGATTTTTATTTACCTTGTGAGATGAGGTGGTTGCAGTTCTGCTCGTCATAGTGCAGAATGTGGATGATGTTCATGATCAACTCCAGCGTCTTAGTTTGAAAACTCTTCTGCTGCTCGAACGATGCTCCATCAGGGGCGAACTGTAATTATCACATTTATTACTGGTGAGGCAAAACAATGAAAAGGGAATCAAATATTTGCCTCCCTGTTGCTGTTGGTCTGTTGCTCTACACACATTTTTTGTAACAGATTCTGGCCATTTTGTTTGGAGAAAATAAAATAGCCTTTTAAAAAACCTTTTGTATTCAACTAGATTTTCTGCACTACACGTCGGTCCAAGGACTTGTGTTGTGTTTTTAAATCATTGAATTTCTCATTCTGCTTATCTGGGCAAAGAGTGGCACCTTCTGGACAAAACAGATTTTGCAGCGACGGTCCGGGGCATTTCAGAGGTAAAAATTGAGATAACATCCGCAGTCATGACAATGTGTGCGTATTATCTGGCATGTCATTTACCTCTAACAGCAACACCAAAGGATGTGAGCTGCTGTCGACGGAAACATTCAGGAAACTGTCCATCAGCAGAATTTGGATGAAGTCATATACTGGCTTCTTTGGTGAAAAACATTCCCCATTCTGCAAATTCTCCTAAAATGAGTTGAAAATCAAATCATGCTGTAGTCACTTCTATATTATGGTTCAGTCACAAACAAACCTCTGATCCATTATTAGGAAAAACAATCGCCGCCAGCATGTGCAGAAACTCGGGGGCTCTCCACAGCGGATCTCTGGGACGGCAGTTGTGCAGTAAACAAAAAAACTGCATAACACTCGCAGGCAACTGAGGCTCCTGAGATGTGCCTTCCCCTGGCTCTTTCTATTGACATTATAGAACATTGATTAAATTAGAAAAAGTTCATTACTATAGCAAAAACAATTGGAGAAAAGCAGTTATTTTACTTGTGTGACAATGACTTTGATCAACTCCAGCATGATTGTTGCAGCCTCAACACACAGCTGAACAGCAGGGTTCTCTCCTTGACTGTCAATGAGCAGTTGCAGGCCCCGATCCAAACCTAACTGTAAAAAACAAACAAAAAAAAAAAACCATGGTAACTTTTATTATTTATTACCTTTGACATAATGAGAAGTTTGTTCACCTGTGCTTCTCTGGTGTGACTGGCCTTTCGGCCCAACAGAAGACAGGCCAAAGCTTCATAGACAGGCGGCAGGTGACAGTGTTGAAGCAGCAAGCCTTGTAAGACCTCGAACCCCTGGCATATACGGCTGAAGCATTCATGCTCACCGTGATGAGCCCGTAGGTTGTCTAGAAAAGAAATAAGTGTATCTCAGTCATTAACAGCCGTTCATAAAAACTGTGTTTTTTTAACATGTTCATAAGAACTCATTTTCGTACCCATGACAACACATGGCTCCTCCAAGGCCCTGATGATGGTGCCTGGAACCAGCACCTCTCTGAAGTTGCTCAGCTGAGAGCTACTGGATAGAAAATGTGTGAGGAGAACAAGTCCCAACTCCACAGTGGACTGATGAAGATGAGGCATCAAGAAGAACAGGAACCAATCACTGCCCAGGGCGTCAAACAAAGCCGTCTGCTGACTGAAGACATACGGGTGACTTTCAAGTTTCAAGTTCAACACTTGTGTGCAGGGTTCGCAAACTTGACGACTCACGTTTTGAACTCAGGGCTGTCGCAGCAGAGGATGTCACACAGTACAAGTAGCAGCTGGTTCCGGATCCAGATAACACTAGCTGGACCAAGACTCTGAGCTGCGCCAGAATTGAGTTGTGAGTGTGATGGTGACAAAATGTATCATATAGCATAACATATAACATATAGAAAGCTAACCTTTGCCTTCACAGGAAAGATGAAAGTCCTCAGGAGTGGTGATGCTTGAAGGAGGTAAAGTCCATAACAGGAAGACTCCAAGTCTGAAATTGATAAAAGAATATAATAATATTCTTTTATCAATTTATTTTATCAATTTATTTCATGCTCTGGACTATTTGTAGATGTAGAAAATACATAGGTTGAAAAATATCCTTTAAAATACGACTTTTTACACAAATAAATAAATATTTACTTTTGAGTTCACCATTGTTTTAATTGTTGGCTTATCTACAAAGTCCACAACAACTAGAACCAACATTAAGACTTCTCAATAGTGAGTTTTCAAGTCCCTCCAAGACAGATGTTCAATATAATAAGGCCACCGGTGAGAGAAAGAACAAATGTTTATGAGAAAATAGATATATTAATAAAGGAGTTTTCAAGTGGAGTCCAACTTATGACCAACTGTTCTTACAAAGTGATAGATAACTAACTCTCTGGAGCACTTAACAAGTCTAAGGGAAAGGTCTCAAGCCTCAGGTAAATGTCTCATCTAGTACAGCATCGATACAAGTTCAACTGATTTTTAACAGAACATCAGATGGTACCTTTTGACGTCCAGAGTGGTGAAATGATTTTTTAAGAGACTTGTCGCGACACAGGAAATCAGCTTAACCTTTTCAAAGGTCACATCAGTTTGGGAAAGCTGGAACAGCAGCTTTGGTATCAGGTCCAGACGGTGCATGGCAGCCACAGTCTTCCCGTCATCTCTACAAATGGACAGTTGCTGCGTAAATATCAATCGTCAGCTATTCCCGGGGAAAGAGAGTCTGATTTTAACAAGCACGTCATTATAGAGTCATGCCCTCCAGAGGCAACATTTCCAGTACATCAGTGACAAGCAGTTGCCCACACATTTTGTGGGAGCTGATGCGCTGTCAGTCTTGAAGAGCGGCCCATTACGTTTCAGGTCAAATATGAGTTTTGGGACGGCAATTACCTTGAGGAGCTTAGGAGGTCAACAAAATGTTTCAGAACTGCTAGATCCAGATTTTCAGACGTGTTCTGCCACACCTGAAACAACGATGAAAAGAGATTTAAGAGCCACTTGATTTGTCCCATTTTAATTCTTTCTAACTTTACCTCCAGATTTAAAAGCAAAGCCTGAAAAGCTGGTGAGAGTCCCAAACTGCTGGGGCTCAGCTCGACTGAACTGCAGAGGTGCATGACCAGCTGTAGTGTCCTTTGTCTGACTAGATTGTTCTTCATCTTCAGAAGGAAAGCTAGAATCTGCAAAGGGTAAAAAAAATATTGACCTTAATTTTTATTCAGGCACCATCACACTCTTCCATAACATCACTTCTATGTTTTACACCAGTCAAACATCGAATACAACATGTCCTTGCTTTAATCAACAGATCCATGCTTGAACATTCTAGTTCATGTTTGGACTTATCAAAGTTTACATACTTTAAATCCACTGATGCGGTTCATTTCCAGTTGCATCGCAGAGTTGGTCTCCAGCACTGACTGAAGTATTTTGACCGCTGCATACAAGGAGCTGTCGTCTGGTGCCATTGCGACCAGGCTAAGGACCACCTCAGGCCCACCCATGAGAAAAAATCCATTGGAAGCAGTGTGAGGAGTGAACGTGCGCACACCTGGAGCCAACAGACAATAAATACATACAGCAAGGGGACTTGCATGGATCAATTTCAGATTGTTCTCCAGATCATTTTTCAGTGACAACATCATTACCAAAATGTCCCACCAGGGCGGCACCGATAGTGCGTGCGGTCCCATTCAAGTGCTGACTGATGTTTCGAGCCAAGAACACTGGACTGGACTCGTCTCGTGACGTTATTCCCATCTGTGAGGACAATTAGTCATTCTAAGGAAACTCTCTGAATAACACCCAGAATGAATAATACCTCTTTCGCTATCAGTCGACAATCCACTTCGTTATAATCTCTTCTGATCTGGGCCACAGTCGTTGAAGTACTAATTGCCAAATTGATGCCAAATGAGATCCTCTCCTCAGGAACCAGCCTGGCAGAAGGACCGTCCAGGTCCTGGCCTAAACGCAAACACAGTAAAAATCTAAACCACATAATCCTGAGTCCTAGTCATCATTTATTCAACATCAACAAGTCTTTCATCTCAACAGTATGATGCCACCAACAATTCAAATGAACCTTTGTCCACAATTTCCTCCCTAATCTTTCATTAGTCAAAACTACACAAATGTAAAAACAGGCCGTGACAGCTGTATTCAAGGTGACTTACAGGAAATAAATACAGGCTTTTGAGAGGAATTTGTCCCAGGATCTTGCACAACAACACTGTGACTCACCAGCGTTGCGCAGGGCCAGAAAGTTGCCGAGGTAGGTGGTGCCTTGACTGTAAATAACGCCAACGGCTTCAGAGCTCAACGGCTCTTCAAACAGATAGGAAGGACCGACACGCCACACCAGAGCAGCATGCTCCTTCCAGAAAGCAGGAGTACCGATGAGTCCGTACACGTCGATCACTGCAGTGGGATCCATGGACACATACTGTCCAGGAAAGGGCGGAATGTACCTCATCTGACAAGAGGAGGTATGAGACATTAACAAATATTTATGTGGAGTATATAAAGTATTCCGGCATCCATCATATTTTCACACCTTGCCAGACCCCAGTGCCTTGCCGTTAAAATAAGCTGAGGTCAAACAGCTCTTTTTCACTCCTTTGGTCAAGATCACTGCCAAATGGTGCCACTGACCAGGGACCAATAAGCTGGAGCATCGCAACCTCAGGGCAGTAGGCAGGGATGTTGGGCTGCCAACCTCAGGCTCCATCATATCTGTCACAATCATGAGTCAATATGTCAGGCACAACCTATACTGTCAGCATTTTCCCTGAAGAAGTGGAATTGATTTGAAAGCTGCAGAAAATGCGAGAACATTCAATAATGGGGTGTAAAGTTCAAGATGACATCATCCTTACCAAGGTATGTAAATGCCTCCTCTTCTGTGGAGATGACCAAGCACCCATCGCAGGCCGAGAAGGAGATGGACAGACAGACGTACTGCTGCTCAGTTCGGGACATGTGGCGCACGATTGTCAGCAACCGGATAGGGTGAGAATCACAGGCAGAACTGAACCTACTGATCTGGAACCAGCAGGAGAACGTCAGACCTGCCGTGGGAGGAAAGCCCCTGCAGTCTAACACAACACAGAGTGTTTAAACATCTATTAGTTTACTAATGAACATCTCACTTGAAAGAATGTTAATTTACCTCCTCCAATGCCACCTGTTGGGATTGAGTCAGCAGAAACTCCTTTCACCGTGGCCACAGTAGGAAGGAAAAGACAACTGAAGCAAAAGTGTTGAATAAATGAATATTCAGAAATGATTCAAAAATTTGGGGCAAAAATTTACTTTGATCCAACAGGTATGGAAGAACTCACCCATATCCGCTCTCACTCATGTCAAACTCCACAAAAGCAGGTGAAGAGGAGACACGGTGTGATCTGAACGAGCGTGGTGATGTCATAGACACCAGACTGATGAGTTGGTGGGGAGGAAAGGATCGACCCACAGAGGACTCGTTGCGCAGAAGACTGATCGTTCGCTTCAGTCTTTTGGGGCCTGGTGCGGGGTTGGCCTCTGTTGTTTTAGCTGACAGAAACAATAAAACCGGATAGAATCATCATCACTATAAAAATTAAAGAAATAAGGACTTGTAAAACCTTGATCAGGTACTGGTGGCGTGGGAGCATTCTCCATGGAACACAAGAGAGGTTCCCCAAGACACAAGAACTTTCTGCAGTAGAAAAATTCACATCAAATACAGCTTCAAACATCTTGACATATTCTGAAGGCCATAAACAGAATTTTTCTTGACCTGAAGTCTGCAGGAGTAATGGCCTGGGAAGAAAGTTTTTCCAGGATGCATGTAACAGGAAGATGTAACGGATGGTCCTGCATGAGCAACATGCGTCTACAGCGCAGCAGGAGAGTGGGAATTAGGCCCCCCTCGCACATGATCTGGCGGTTCCTCTCAGATCTGACCACAGCCAGAATGTGGTTTGCCAAGGACAACTGGACCTCCATGGAAAGCTTGTGAGGCAGACAAGATAATGTCAGGATGATTTTACAGTATATCTCTGAGGTACTGCTGCTGTACTGCTGTATCATTTGGGAATCAAAATTCTAAATAAGATTTTTAATTAAATGGCACTGTCAACAACCAAAGTCAACCTGGTAATTGTATTAAAACTTTAAATACCAGAGGGTCATCTGTTGTAAATACGACTGGAAGGAGGGTCACAAAAACCCTGAGTGCCCCTGGATGGAGTACCACATGATCGCAGGTGAACCTAGCGATGATCAAGCAAAAGACATTTGCAACCATAAATAGGTAAAAGGCTTGCTTGGACATCTTCATACTGTACATGGGTGACTTCTCACCTGTACGGAGTCTCTGAGCTGCCTGAGGACATGCTCACAGACGACTGTCGTGCAGGATAATAGGAGTAAACATGGTCATTTCCTGCTAATCCAGTTGGTTTCTCTTTATTTCCGTCACACCCTTCAGTCTCTTGGACGTAGGTAAAATTGTGTGTGGAGTACATGCCAGTGGCAAACTGGTCGAGGTAGGAGAGTAGCCTGATGCATGTCCGAAGAGTTTGTGGAAGTTCTGGGTGGGCGTCATCACCGCTGGGGGATTGGCTTTTCGAAGCTTCCGCCAAATCCACAAACTGATCAAAGCTTTTTCCTGAGGATATTTGCCCTTCTTGGTGACTGGAAAAACAGCGTTCTTCTTCAGCCCACTTACTGAGCCCTTCAGAGTGGAAACAGCCCACTTGATGCAGAGCTTCAGCAAGTTTTTCATAGAAGCCGCCAGTTTGAAAATGGTGAGCGTTGACAGTGTGGTGATGGACAGCTACAGCTAAGATGTGGAGGGTGAGGAGGAGGAGGTCCAACAGAGCTTCATGTCCATGGCACTTCCACACTTCATCAATGGGAGGGTCGGCCAGAGCTCCTTCCATATCAACCACCAGAGAGAGCAGACCAGCAAATCCCCCGGCTCGTCTGAAAGCATCCCAACTGTTTGGATTCTCCAACACCTTCAAAACAGACTGACACACAAAATAAAGCAGCGTTATTGTCTCTGTGCTGGAACGTCTGAATCTGCCGTGAAAGGCAGTAAGAAAAAAACTAGATTGAAATGTCTTTGGAAAAACACAAACACGAAATGCAGCGCGTAAATCTCCAGTCAATTAAACCGCTGTGATGAAAAATGGATCAAACATATGATATATCATAAATCATTTCTGGTAACTACTTTTTGCAGGTGAAAAAATTGAATTAGATTTATTAAATTTACACAGCTAATCCATCAGGAAGGTAATGTGTAAGGGAGGAAATGTGATTAACTGAAACTGGAGTAATCACAATGGCTCGCAACACTTGCCAACACAGGTCGTACCCAATCTGATTGCCACTTGCTTTAACCGCGTTAGCACGAAAACCCCACACACAAGCAACACAGCTCACGGCTGCACATGCACATAAGCAAAAATGGAAACACAAGTAGGTGAAAGCACAAGCAAGCAAGTGCTCTTGTTGTTGCCATCTTTAAAAAACGGACACATGCACTTGGTGTGTAACTACGTTAGACTTAATCAGATCTCTGTCGCCTTGGCTGATCTGATAGAGGTGGTAATCTTCAGGCTGCACAATGCTGCCTGCCCTAATCCAATTGGTCCTGAGTTAACACCTAAACCTGTTTTAGAAAATCAATCTGCATTTGTCTGTAATGTCATCAGCGTCACACGTGTTGAGAAAATAAATTCACTGGCTCATTAGGTCGTAAGTGCATTACCATTTGTTATGATGTGGACTGAGGACTACATTGTTCTACTGGGGTCTGAATGTTTCATGTCGAGGTTGGCGACATTTGAATACCTTCAAAAGATCTTGTTTCAAACTGAGCTCCTGCTGTGTAGAAGAGCACAGGGCTCCAATGGCAGTGCTCATAAACTCGTCTGGGTTTATCTCCGCTAGCTGTTCCAAAATGCTCAGAGCGAGTCTTCGGTACTGATCTGCATCCAGAAAGATCTTGATGTACGGAACCATGCCACGCTCTCGCACAACAACTGCAACAAGAGAAAAAATTCAAATACAGCACCACAGCACAAGTTCTGTTGGACAATGATATACAGCTACATGCAGAAATGATATTCTAAGAAAAGGCTGCTTTACAGAACAGAAATCAGTCGGAATAAATAAACACTAGTACAGTGGCATATTGCAGTGATCTTTCCTGATTTATAAATACATGTGTGTGCTCTTCGGGATAAACATGAATGGTTTCACTTCTCCTTGGTTTCCTTGCAGCATTCAACTTTGTCTCTGCCAAGTAACAAAAACTATGCAAAATTCTCCTTCCACTCTTCCACTCTGCAAGACGCTAACAGCTTTTACTTGACAATTATTTTGTCTATGTTTAATAAGACCCAATTGGTTATGACTGGGAATCAAGACTTGAACTTGAAACCCTGATGTTGACAAACACATCTCATTTATGTCTAAATATTCACAAATAATGAGTACCAGTGCTCTTGATGGACCGCAGCGTCAGTGTCGACACGACTTGAAGCATACATATGGTGAGCTGTTGCTCGCCATCCTGCAAATGAACTTGTTGTAAGCCTGTTGGACAGAAAGATGGAATGTGAGGTGAAGCTAGTTATCTGCTGAACAGGTGTCAATAACTGCTTCGGCTCCTACAGTGAAGAGGGGCAGAAGTCACTCTAGCCTTCCTGAGGATCTTCGCTCTCCTTCGCAACTCTCCAAGCACCAACTCCAGCAGACCCCAGTCAGTCAGAACCTCAGCTACCAGACCACTGTGAAGAGTTAGCCTGCAACAGAAGCAGAGTTAAAACAACTGACAAAATAATTGTTTTTAAAGAATGAATGATTACTTTTCAATACCAACACACCTGTATAAAAATTGAAGGGCCAACACCCCAAACTCAACTCCACTCAGGCCTGAAATCAGATTCCCTGACCAGGTCTGCTTCAGGAGACCAAGGACAGCCCGCAGTGTTTCATGGGGAATGTAGTTCAGCTTCAATATGATCTACATGGAAGACTCATTATCCAACTGAACATGCAGATTAAACCCAAAATAAAAAAAGTAAAGAATACAAAAGAGTAATTACATATGTACCATTTCGAGCATGGAAAAGTAGAATCTTTGTACAGGTGGAGGTTTAATCCAAATACAGGCAGTGAGCTGTGACATGGTCTGGACGGTCCACTCCAACAGGAAGAAGTTGGCTGTGTCCCACTCCCATATCGTCTGCACATTACGGAGGATCTGGCAGCAGAGCGGCGAATCTTGGGAGCTTAACAACAGGTTCTGCAGCAGGTTGAAGGCAGGGAGATTCTTCACTGAGGAGCCTGAAGAAGAACGAGACATGACCGACTTGTTTCTTGTTGAGCTTCTCACAGTATCCTTTGACAGGGAATCAAATGCACTATTTTCAGTCATCAAACACAGGTGATGGTTAAAAGCTGTTCATGATCGAGTTCAGGGACACGTTTGGCATTAGCTAGTGCTAAAGCTTCATCCCTGCACCCGCTCTATGGCAGATTAGTCACATGCAGAAAATATAGTAGAATCTTAATACGGTGGGGAGAGCAGCACAAGAGCAAAACCAGATAATCTAAAGGACAAATGAGGAAAAGAACAACAGTTCGACAACAAATTTAACCTAATTTACTTATTTCTACAGTGGGGTTCAAGAGTAATTTTATTTAAAGGGGATAGCAATATGTTAAAAAAACGTACGACATTAGAAATGTGATGTATATTTTCAGCTGATTGAGTTACAGCTATGCAGATAGATGGTTTGATGGAGTTTGTTTGTGTCATTGTCAACATATGTGCAGAGAAGAACTGCGATCCAATAGACACCCGTTTTCTCGCCCTGAATGAAAACGTACCTGGTTAGTAATCAGATTCATTTCCACATTTTGTCCAAATCGCATCATTCCAAATAAGATCAGCAGCAAACAGCCTCCCACCGTTGGAGAGAGATCTACTCCATGAGGTGATAGATAGCGTGTGTGTTTGTGTGTGCTGTAGGGCCTGTGAATGTGTGTCTATAGCAGACGTTGCTGGATTGAGGTGTGTATGTGTTGATGATAGATGGCTGCTTGCTGTAGGCCAGTGGTGAATGGATGTGGGGCATCCTAACAGAGTTATAGAGGAAGCCTCCACTTCATCATCCCGGACATAATCATCTCAGCTTCCTGTTAAGCTGATGGATGTGCACACCTCAGTGGGGTACAGGTGGGGGCAGTGGTGAGTCGAGATGTGCAGGGGAATCATCAAAACAAGTGGCTGAAGTTGTAAAAGGCAAATGGGCACCATGTGGTCATGTTTCAGGTCTGCATGGTGGACCTCAGGCACAGTGTGTGACAACTTCAGTTGGATTGACTCACTAGTCTTTTTCATTGAATCGTTTCGGTTTGACCTTATTTTTTAAATTGAGATCTGACTGTACATACGTAGAGAAACAGGATGAAAAGCAAAGCTACACTTGAAAAACAAATATATACTGATACAAAAACATGCACATTTGGGGGTGTTATAAACCTTTCGCATAGCTCTTTTATAGTTGTGAAAATAATCCTGAGCAACTGATATCTGTGTATTCAGCCATCTGAAGTCAAAAAAAGGATGAGAGATAGTGAGGTTTGTTTGATCAATTCTACGGCTCCAAAGCCTGTTCATTCAGCTGCACTGGTTTCACATGCAACTTTAACGCACCTTTAGTGAGTGGAGAATCAAATTTAAACCCTGGAGGTTGAGGATTGCTGATACAAAGAGCCACTTTCAGCTCGGACTTTCCAAAAGTGGTGAAAGACGCGATGAGCGCCAGCAGCTCCTCCACAGGCTGGAACTGGTCAGCAGGAACGCCGTCTTTGCAACTTAAGATTACAGAAGCATTGGAAAGAAGCAAAATTTGAAATCACACGATATAGGTTTTAATCACAAACCAGATATCTACTCGTACCACTTCAGAATACTCTCAAGAGCCTGGTAGCCATTGTGTGAGTCGAACTCGTTGAAGAGGTCAGGACTGAGCTTGTAGGTGTCTCTGATGAAGCTGAAGACTGCCACTGCTACCTCAGACAGAAGTGGACCCGAAACCTCTGCACGAATGTGCAGCAGATTCTGAATACAGATACGAATGCAGTTTTTGCCTGGAAAGGAGAACGAGGAGCAGAATTGGAGAATAAATATTATTGAAATATTGATTGATCAGTTGCAGTTTGCAAGTGGTTGAGGTAGGAGTGGTGTGATACTCTGATTCTGTCTACACGGTTTATTAAGGCAGTCCTATTTTATTGGACAGGAGAAATCTAAAGTCATTTTACCTAGCAGTGTTGGAGTAATGTTGCTGGTTCCTGCAGCAGAAATTGCCCTGAGAACGCGTGACGCTTGATGCCTCCATGAGTGACTGGTTTGATCCCAAAGCGAGGTGAGACCTATGATCAGACACTGAACTTCTTGAGTCTCAACAAGGTTTTCCACAAGCTCAGGCAGCCTGCAAAGCTGGACGAGGACCTACAAAGGAGTGAGAGAGAAAAACAAACACAAAGAAAAATGAAAGGAGGGATAAAATATTTAGAGAATTTCCTAATGCTGATTTAACAAGCTAGGATCCATCTTAATTAAATATGGACAGGTACTGTAGAGATCCCTCATGTAGAAGCACCGCACACAAGTATGCTAACCCACAAATGGTCATCCATATACAGGATTAGATTTCCAGACTGAAAGCATGAGCTCATTTTAAAACTAACCTCCAGCATATTGTGGCAACTACAAGCACGATTGGTTAACAAATTAAAGTTCTTTATGTGTTTTTCTCAGAAGGAGCTTGAGGTGAAAACATAAAATCAGTTAGTATCATTGTTTCTCAAATAACAACACCTGCAGACAAGTGGTAAAATGCAAAGCCCCACAAGATTCAGTCAACAGATTTATGACTCAAGATCTGTTTCTTTAACAAAATGATGCTGCACCGTACTTCTCAGAAGCTGTATCAGCCATTGCAATCTAAAGAAGACAAAATGTAAATAGCAATAATTTACTCAAAAACAAATAGTGCACGAAATTGCTGACTTGATCACAGGATTTTAAATCTCTCTACGCCAAAATACCTCAACTAGGTAAACGGCTATTTTTGTCCTACTTTTTGTTTGAAAAGGGTGGTGTTCTTTTGCAAGCCTACTTCCTTGTCAGCTTTGCATCATTGACTGTCAGTTGTGATGACAGTAAGAAGTGGGATGACTGAACCAGAGTCAGTCAGACAAAAATAGGGCCTCATTGTTACAAGTGTCACCTGGAACTGAGGAAACAATGATCTGTCTTTAAGTTTGATAAATTTGTCACAAGGGATGAGAATAGAATCAGGGTAGATACAAAGACATATGCATTGCTAACAACAAATGGTTTATCTGAGAACGACCAAAACAGAATGATCTAATTTAAAGTACCTGAGTAAGCAGCTCCTGAAATGTCTCCTCAAGTGTTAACTTCTCCGTCTTCGCAGGAATGCACACCAGCAGGTACAAACATTTGCCCAGAGTTGCAGGGAGACCTGGGTTCAACACTGTCAAAATGTCCTGCAGACAGTGAATTGCAATGAGACAGTTGGAAACTGAATTTGATGAATTCACTTTACTCACAGAACTACCCGCTGTCAGCAGCAAAAGAGATTTCAAGAGCAGCCATCCTAGATCATCTTCCACTCCCAAATTCGAGCTCTCATCCGACTTCCGGAAGAAGTTAACCACCTCGTCGCGAGCGACCTCTGAAATGAGACCTGTCTGTTATTCTTCTGCTTATGTTACATAAAAAGAAATCTCCTTCATTGCTTATGCATCTATATTACTTCTCATGTGAGAGAGACAAATTCCAGTCACTTATGTAACCAAATGAATCTGACATTTTTTAGTACACAGCGCTTTGTTGTCTTCTACTCTTGACCGCCAATATCATGGGACACCTCTAGATCCATAAAACATAACCACAGCGAACATCATTAAGACATGGAACAACCAGGCAGAAACACAACAAATCACAGACTCACAAGAGGAACAGTTAAAAGGCAGCCTTACAGTCATGCATAACATTTTGGGTAATTTGATTTTCTGCCAGGGAAATCAACATGTCTAAAGGGGAAGTGCATAAACAGAGTCATCAGAGGCCGTACCTGCAGGTCGCTCTCCCAGTCTACTGTGGATGTTAAAGACAACAGAGTCTGCGATTAGAACTGCAAGGCCTTCAACATCTGCCTGATCAAGCCTGTCATATTCTGCTCCGACCTGCAACCACAGAAGATGGATGAAAAGTTAATACCCTCTCACCAAAACAACCTGCTTCAGTCTACATTCCACCCAATTGAGAGGTATGATACAAGCAGGGCAATCAATGACGGTACATATGAGGAGTAATGTTAGTAATTCTCGATAATATTTTGTGAATAACCTGGAGAGAACTGACGAGTTTAAACAGCCCAAATATTAGCTTCATTTGACATAGAAAATATGCTGTCTTGGCTTTATTTTTCTCTAACTTACACCTTCTTCTCAATCAACAAAGCTGAGTGTCTATCATAAAAAACTGTCATGAATAAATATGCCCTGCACAATATAGGAAAATTAACATATTAATTATTATTAATGTAACATGTGCATCCTGATGTTGCAGGTTTCACTGTGCTTGCATGATTCCACAGATTTGTCTAGTGCATGTTATAAATAATAGACGCCTGTTGGCACTACTTTCTCTTCCATAAGCGGATATCCAATTTCACTGAGTTGGCTGTTGTGAAGTAAGACCTTGTGTTCTGGTCATGTGCCACACAAACATGCACAAAGAAGCGATTACATCTGCAGCGCTAGGTCCAAGCAATGGAAGGCACACAGCGACGTCACAGAGTGAGGTCAGAGAGAATGATGACACAAGTATGAAAGAGAAAAGCTATGACAGGGACATCTAAAACTATATTCATAGCAGAATATCATGTTGAGAATTTGAATAATTCAGCTTTTTACCTGAACAAGGACAGAAAGGGCTTCCACGAGAAGAGCTTCTCTCTGCCGTGCAATGTCATGTTCCGTGTCATGGTCTGGAGTTGAGCACTTGTGGATGTCTAGTTCCCTCAGTAGTTCTTGGAGTATTTCCAAGGGCTGGGGGTCACTTCGAGACCCCTCCACGTTCACCACCTTCAGATCCAGTGAGACAGACACCTCACCAGATGCACTCAGCTCTCCTGTTTCTTTGTTGATCCTTTCTTTTTTGGATGTTTGGACCTGGCATGAATGACAAAGAGAGACCAAGTCTTCATGCTGAACCTCGACACCCACCCCTTCTCACACATCTATGCAGAGAAACCACCAGACTGATAAGCGGACCTCTGATAGTCATGTGCCACTTGTGAGAGGGGCATCAACCATAATGTGGCATCAAGCGTGATGCTGCAGATGCCCAACTATAAGAATTGGAAGAACATAATCTGTGTGAATCTCATCTTTTAGATAATGAAGGGGTTTTAAGTGACCAGGTCTCGGACTGAATTTGCAGCCGATTCGATTCAATCCAACATTTTACGGCTCAGTTAAAAACACCACTTTGGCTGGATGTGAAAACAAGGAACAACCTAAATATGTTGGCGCTTCACATTAATTATCAGAGCCTGTTTGAAAATGAAAAGGTCAAAGTTGTGTTACTACTGTAATGGGCATTGAATCCAAAAAAAATGTTGAGATGCAAACATATGTGCTGGATTTCTTTTAGAATTGATTGCAACAACTTTTTATAGAGCTGAGGTTTAACGCCAACACAGGTTCCTTTATGTACGTGGTTGGAGCATGGTTTGGTCCCACACACTCTATTGAAGTTGCAACCACATTAACTTAAAACAAATCACCAGGAGGAGTGCTGCTCACATGTGTGATTCACATTTCAAATATAGACCACACAAATAGTGCCCACATCAGTTACCTGCTTTTGTGAGACAGCCATGTAGGTGCTTCCCTTCCAGGCCTTGAGAAAACACAATCAAATTTGAGGTATTAGTCCAGCCGCCTGTCCATGTTCCCGTTTAAGAAAAAAGGCAAGTAGTGGCCTGAAAAGACATGACAAGCACTGAGCAGACCCTTCTGTTAGACTCCCCGCCTCCGTCTAATCTGCTGCTACTAGAACGAACTTTGAACAGTAACGCATGTCAGCTGGTCTGGGTCATGTGCTTTCTAACTTCCTTACAGAAGGAGAAGTGAAAACTGTTGTTTGGCTGGTTATATGGGGCCCTCCCACTGCTGCTCAGTCAAGAGCACAGCTTTTTATAGAGTGAGTGCTGTCAGACAGGCGTGAATCACAGTTGTGTATACACCAGCAGCATTTGATGACAACTAAAATAAGAAAACATTTGCCTGCATATTTATGGCAGCTGCTTAGTTCTGTGGTACTGAATTGGTGTTTCACAGAAACAGATTTATCATAGACCCGTTCCTAAATAACTATGAGAACCAAGTGTAAACTTTTCATTCTAAATGAATTTCAAAACCTCTTGGGACAACATGGCATTCTTCACATTCCCCTCGGGTTAATGTTCAACTTGACAAGCGTGTGTCAAAAGTTTGTCTTTATGTCACCCTGGCAAACATAGCCAAACAGCGCCATCTTGTGGATATTGTCTGAGGTCACCATTTTATATTGGAAACTGACCGAGCAGAGATAGTTGAGCTTGGGTCACATTTTAAGTACCAACGTTTTCTAAAAACCTTAATATTAAAGCGGAAATAAATACCTAAATCACTTTGCTTAAAATAAGAATTTCATCGTATTTTGGTCTGGAAAAATAACAAAGCGCTGAGGATAAGTGGAATCCTGAAACAAGACAGTGTGTGTTGGGGTACATTTCCTATGTATTAAAAAAATATATGTTTTTTTTTTAATATAAGTGTGTTTCTCCCAGACATTGAACGAATTCATTGCACAAATACAACACGTAGCCGAAATGCGACAACAATTAAGAACTGCTAAATGATAACATTTAATAGAACTGCTGTGTGATGATCTGCTTCTTAATTCAGTAAAATTGAGAAATACAGCATACAAAAAATGGTAACGCAATTTGTCAGGGAGAGACCGGAGCTAGTTGTTCAGTGCTCTACATTCACTTCAACTACTGTGTGTGTTGATCATTTGGACCCATTAAATTCTCTACCTGCCGCTGTAGAAGCGTCAACAACCACCTCATTAGAACCAAATGTAAACATCATTGTGTCTCATTTTGGAGCAAGAAACCGGGATGAGTTTCGAATGTTACGATAATTCAATGGACGGCTCTTACCTATTTGCTTCATTACATGCAGGTGTTGACTTTTTAGCCCCAAAATGTATGGGAGGGGAAACTGCAAAGCAAAAATAAAGAGAGATATAAAAAGATTAACATCCAAATATGGCTGTTTGTGGCTGTTTCACCAGGACGTAGCAAGGGAAATCTGCTTTTCAGATCAATTATTCCACTAAAAACCACTATAACCACTAGAGGTCGCTATATTAATTTAGCCCGTGTAGCTACTAAAAACGGCTCAGGCCTCCATTTACTCATCTTATTTGTTATAACCACCCCCCTCTTAAACCACTCCTCCATTAACGCCCGGTGACAGAACGCAAACCCTTCTTTCTGCCTCATTCCTGAATCGGTGCAACTGTTGGTGATGTCACTTCCAACTTCACTTCCTGTCATATTCAAGCGCCATGGAAACGTCACTGTCCACGTGTGTTGCTGCAGCCAATAGCATGTCCCGGGCGTGGTCTCTGTCAGTCAGCGCTGCACAAAAATATAGCATCGGTCAAATATGACCGCTGTTTTAATTTTACATGATGTAGGCAGAGACCACTGACTTTGACTTTGTTCCCTTCGACCCGGTGGTTTCTGTAAGGCTTTGATTATGCTCCAGATGTCTGCATGCTCGTCTGGTGGAGGAGACATATTCGACTGTATACAGAGAGGAACTGTAGATCAGTGTTTACACTATATCAAAAACGACCGAGCGGTGCTCAAGCAGAAAGGTAAGAGAACAATAAGAGAACAACATTAAAATATCTATGAATCAATATATTGCATGTGCGTTATTACAGTTTCTGACGAGCTATTACGTTTGACCTATCACACGATGCTGTTAAATTCAGAGGAATTATGTCCAATTTTGTTGATCTAATTTATAAAGTAACGCCTCACTAAGTATATATTATTATAATATTTATTTTATTGTTTTCAATTTTATAGCTATTTTAACATTTTTTGTTTGATATTAGATGAGATATTTGTTAGATATTAGACTTACGTCATGATAAAAGTGTTACAATAAAAAAAAAATTTTAAGCTTTAATTTGCAAAACTAACTTGCAAAACTAACTTACTGACTGCGTACAAGTGTTTCAGAAAAAAAAAAACCAAATTAAGATCATGATTTTATTGAGACAGGAAATTGGTATTCACTTAAAGCAAGCACTTCAAATTACTGCAAATATGTGGCTTAATCTCTGACTTGAATAAAATCATGACCTATTTTAAAACTTTTTCCCATTCTCATCCAGGCTGGGGTGGTTTCACTCCACTCCACTTCGCTGCTCTACATGGCAATCGTACCCTTGTTGACCTCTTCCTGTGTAATGCCGCTGACCCCAACCTGACGTGCGATGCAGGACAGACCGCTTTCCATTTCGCCTGCAGGTATTCTTACAAATGACACGTCATTGGAGTGTAAACGGTGACAGTGTGTTTCTCATCTCTAGACAAGGAAACATCTACATCATTCACAAAATGATGCAGTACGGGGCTGACCTGCGCATCATTGACCTGCAGGGCAAGACATCCCTGCATCACGCCGTCACTGGAGGCAGCATGTAAGTGGAGGAAATCACCAACTGTGTTTATGCGGCACTAATTATTCAAGCCTGCAGTGACTTGGTGTTCTGTTTCCCAGAGTCGCTGTGCACTACCTGTGGGAGACTGGAATGTTCCGCTTTACGGACACAGACCAGTATCAGGTGACGCCCCTTCACCTGGCTGCTTCCACCGGCAACACAGAGGTGGTGCGATACCTGCTGAAAGACCAGGCATGATCAATTTACATGTTTGATATTTGGAATTACTCCATAATACTCTTTTTGGTAAGAGGGCTACGGGGACCAACCCAAATACACACGATGATTTTATGAGTGATAATGATTTGATACTGCCAATGCATATTAGTATGCACATCCGATTCAACTGACCTCAATTGTTCTATTTCATTGATTCCTTACTTTTTTTTACTCGCTTCCTCCAACTAACCTTCCACAATTCCTGATGATTCTGGGTCAAATGTAAAGCCGATTTCTGTTTCAGAGATGCGCTGTGGATGCGATCGACCAGCAGGGGGCGACAGCGCTTCACGTTGCAGCGGAGCGAGGCGGGGTTGAGGTGTGCTGGACGCTGCTGCAGAGCTCGGGCTGCGGGTTGCTCCACCAGAAGAACCACAGCGGCCTCACGCCTCTGGACCTTTGCAAGCAAGGGAAGACATTTAGGTGAGTCTGCTGTTTCTGAAAACAAGCTGAGCAAAATCCCCATATTACAGTCTTCTCTGTATGTTTCCAGACATCAGCAACTTACCAAACTATTGAATCAGTACGTGAGCGAGCCAAGTCAACACAAGCCCAGAGAGTCTCACGGTAACTTGAACAGACACCTGCATGGATAATAATAATGACTAATGTTTTGTGCTGTCGCCAGTCTTGTACTACTGGACCCTGTTGTTCCCCAGCCTAAGTGGAGCTGCTATTCTGCTGATAGCTGCCATGTTGGGAGGCTACGGTGGACTGATCTGTGGCCTCCTCTTCCCCTGGCTGGCGAGTAGCATCTTCACACAGTACCACCGTATGACCACGTACCAGAGGTTTGACCAACTTCACGTTGACAACAGCAGTCAGGGGACATGTACTTTAGTGCCTGTTGTATCTTTCCATTCAGAAAGCAGCTGCTGTCCTTCTTCCAGGTTACCCAATCCTGTCTACCTGGGAACCCTCCTCGCTGGAATGTTCCACTCGGTGCTTTGCTTCTATGGAAAACTGATGCCTAATATCCTTTACCCCACCATCAGGACGCGGGAAGTTTACAGTGAAAAAGTACCTGACGAAAAAACGTTATACCTTGACTGTCTGAAAGTGTGTGGCCCAAAAGTGCTCTGGTCCAGGTGTGCATGGTCCACTTCATGCTGGTGTTCGCTTTGTTCTTCAAGATTCTGACTCAGGACCCTGGGACCCTCAACAGCACAAATGCTGACCCTCGCTTCTCCTGTATCGCTGACCTGGTGGAGAAAAATGAGAGCCCACATAGATTTTGTCCGTATTGTGAGGTGAGAAGACGCAGAGTGTTTCTTCAGTGGGGAGGAGCCCGATCAGGTTACAAGTCCATTGCACGGCAAAAAATATTCTTACCTCTATAGCAAAAATTCCTCGGTGTGAGTCGGTTTGTAAACAGCGTCACTCAAAAGTTGTGCATGGAACTGATTCGATTGTGGTGGCTGCGAGAAGGTTTTGCCGTTTGTATGTTCATTGCAAAAAGAATGAAAAAATAGACAAATAAACACAGCATACAATTGAATCACTAGCATTTGTCAACTCGCATCTGACTGTGACAAGAAAATATGTGGTTCATTTGATGACATGTTTTAGAGTTTCAGACCTTACAAAACTCACAAATGCCACCTAAGCACCTGGTGGTGGCGGCGGTAATGACACTGAAGCGTTGGCAGCTTGGCTGGGAGCCCTGAGCCAACAGACTTCATGTTCTATTGATCTGATTGTGTGCTGTGTTTGAATACCGTCATGTGAACTGAGCTCCTTGGCAGAGGTATGTGCTGTCTCAGTGCTTTTCTCGCTCTTCATGTATGTAGTAATGCAATACATTGATGAAACAGATTAAGAGTAAAACGCTGAAGCCAGAAGATTTAACATGCATGAGTTCAAAGTTCCTGGTTTCAGCACGGTAAATGGGACCTATAAAGAAATCAATTTTCAATAATAATAACAATTCAATAATTAATTTTTCTAGTGGTTGACCACTACTTTAATCCTTCGCAGTTATTCCAGCCAGATTTCACGAAACACTGCAAGCTGTGTGACGTCTGCATCAGAGACTACGACCATCACTGCCTGTTCCTCAACCAGTGCATCGGGCGGGACAACCACCGTCGCTTCCTCTGCTTCATCATCTCCATGGTGATCGCTCATCTTCTCTTTGTTACCATGACGACAAGCTACCTGTACGACAGGATGCCGGCCAACAGCCATAGCTTGGCCTCGTGCTTACCGATGTTGGCGGAGGAATTCTGGGTCGTCATCATGGCTCTCATGAATGGGATGACCCTCTTGTGGGAGGTGTGGCTACTTACCGAGCAGTTTGATGCGATCGCCATGGAAACCACCACTTACTTCAGGCACTGTGAGATGACTGTGAGACAGAAGCCAATAATGCAGCGCTGGGTGGCGGTTCTGTCCTTCCTCCTGGAAGGGCGGAGGCGAGTGGGCCGTGGGCAAACAAGAGAGGAAAAAACTGCAATTGACATTTAAATTGTATCTTTTCCTTCAATGCAGTTACTGCCATGATCATGTCGTGCGTCAATGTAACACTGTGCTATCTGTTGCTCTAGAGTAGATTGTTACCAAAACGACTATCTAGTTTCAAGTGGCCTTGCTGTCACCTTTTCATTTGAATGTCCTTCAACAAGGAAGTTGTTCAGTGTTCAGATGAAGCTTTTATACACCATATGAGAGTATTTTTGTCTACTGAGTGTGCTAAACGTGTACTGGGCTTCTACACACTTACATTTGTAGCACTGCACTGAGCTTGCACTGTTCGACTTACTGTACGCCCCAACTATTGTAACAATGATGCTACTGTTGAACAAATAAAACTGTGACGTGACAAAAATGTCCTCAGAGTCAAGAAACTAGTAGTTGTAATTTTGTCCATCAGTACTTGTACGTGTACTTGGGTAAACATTTAGGGTTAGGATAATGACCTTTGACCTCGTCAGTCTTGCGAAGATTCTCAAGGATGCATCAGAGTCATTTTTGAGAAGAGAAATCTGAATCATCAACAAAAATGTTTGCTTCACTGAATGATATTTATGGAGAAATAAGAGCTTACAATGCTTTTATAAGTGTTGTAAAACACATAAAAAGTGTTTTTTTGTGTGACTCTTAAAAAATAATGTAAATAAGCAACATATATTCTCTTTAAAATAAGAAATAATCAAAATTAACTAATAAATGTATTATTCATTATCGAGATTAAGTTGACTTTCAAACCACAAATGGCAATATACAGTAATTAAAAAAAGAGCAACTCTGTAAACCAAGAATTTCAGCTTTCAGCAGTTTTCACTTCTCTTTCCATGCTTCCTGAGCAAGCGGCGAGAAAGACGAGCGTTGTGACTCATTCGCCGATGACGATTCTTTGAGACTATGTCTGAAACTAAAGCTGTCGTTTGACTTTTTTTTTTTGAAGACATGACTAGTAAATCTGGCTTCACTCTCCTGAACAGGCTCTCATCTGCATTCCGCCGGTGACCGTCATGGCTGTGTTGTTATGACAACCGTACCGGCCATTTCACTTTGGGTATGTGAATGTCATTTGTAATTATCAATTAAGTGAGCTGAGAGTTCTATAGTGCCTTTGTGTAGGACGTAAAGTCAACTGTGTGTTGCTGTTGCTGCAGAAATGGTTCCAGCAGTCACACAGCAGGAGGATTCATTGTTACGGAAACCAGCCAGGGAAAACAGGTCACGGCAACAAGGAGCAGGTAACACTAGACATTGGATATCACCTTGTTCTTTCTTAGGATGAAATAGTCTTCAAATTAAAATGATAAAAAGATGGTTTTCATCTCCGGTTGCCAGACATTATTTTGTCTGGAAACAGAAGGAACACTCAAAAACTAAACTAAAATAAGAATTTGAAAATATGTGTTTTTGTTGTTGTGAATATTCAGTGAAGTGTGATAGTATAAGTTTTTAAATTTCAGAATCACTTTTGTTTTATCTGTAGACAGATTTGATACAGTTTATTAGTTGTTGATTTTTTCAGTCTGGCGGCATTATGGGATGATTGCTTTTTATTTTGAATAAACAGTGTTGTGGAGTATCTATAGAAGGCTTTTTCAAAAACCTGCTGTTGAATTATATTTAGCTACAGATTTTACTTGGTGTCATTTGAATATAATACACAAGGAAAAAAATATAAAAATGTTCAGTTGTGTAGTTTAAAAAATAAAATGAAAAGCAGCCACGCTATTATTAACCGATGTTTATAAATGGGCTTCTGCATCGCATTCACAAGAGACTGTGATCAAACATCTGAAAGCACATATCTGGAGGACGTGTGTGTGTGAGAGTGGTGAGGCAACTGGGGGAAGAAATCGGTGACAAGACAGAGCCTGAGCCAGAATATTTATAGACAGTGAGAAATTGATACTGATTGTGCGGCAGAAGGCAGAGAGACAGATGACAGGGAGAGAAAGAGCGAGAGAGAGAGCGAGAGAGAGGGAGTGGGCCGGGCTTTAAATATGTGAGAACAACGGCACGCCGGGCCGGTGGGGCAGAAAGGAAGCGTGAGACGAAGGAGGGGAGGAAGGGGAGTGTGCGAGGTTAAGTGCTTTTAAGAGTGTGCGCGGATGTGTGTGTGAATCAGATGGAGACTGGGGGTCAGACTGGGAGTGGAGGATGCTGGAGGAAGATGAGGAGTAACAGGGCGAGGCAGCAGCACGAGCTGTAGGACTGCGTGTGTCTGTGTGTGTGTGTAAGTGTGTGTGTGTGAGCCCATGGATGCAGTCAGGTCTCTCTGAGAGGCAGCAGCACAGCATCGCTCACCATGCTGAGCCCCAAGATAAAGCAGGCACGCCGGGGTAAGACAGCCCCCTCTTATTACTTATTTTCCATACTCTTTTTGTCTCTGCGGTGCATCTGTCCATCACTGTCCGTCTGCTTTCCAGAGCCTCTCTTCTGGTGTCACAGCTTTTATTAACATCCACAGCAACATATCAGATTGGTGTGTAACTGCTCGGACCATCCTCCAGACGACTCACGTGTAGCAGCTTTGTCTGGTCGAGAGTTAACACCCTCCACTGTTGGGGTGATGTAATGTCTTGACTACACCCTCCTGTACCATCCTATAGTAACGATGACACTTGTAGTAAACATGGCGAAGGGAACATTCCCGGCGTCGCTGACGCCTTGACACCTGACCACGTCTCAATTAGCTCCAGCTTCTGAGCAGGTGGCCCAGTCGCAGCCGAGGACGGGAGGAATGCCAAGCGCTCCTCCCTTCCAAATCCCAACAGCTGACTGTCAAACATAGTTCCTCTAAAGCGTGTGTAAAACCTGCATGTGAGCGCCGGACGACACATGCACGGCGACCGAATGAATGTGGAAGCTGTGGAATAATTACTTGCTGGGCTTCTAATACCCACTGGTTGCTAGACAACCAGACATGCTGCTGCAGGAGCACGGAGACCCGCACTACTATTTGTTTACGGTATTTACTATCAGGCTATGAAGCGATACTTTTTCTCACCGATGACCACACCATTTGATAACGTCAAAGTCCACCCGCATCCTATTCTGTACTTGGTTCTACTCTGACACATTTCTGTGCTTCTACTGAGCGAAGTACAAGCCACCAGTGGAGCTGGTGCCACAGTGAAGGGCAAACAGGAAGCACAATAGACAGTTGAGGTCATCAGAAAGATGGAAGTGCTATGCTGCAATGGAGATGAAATTAAACAGTCTAGCTGTGAAGAATGGGAAGCTCGGTGGTCATATTTAATGTAATGGTTAAATGTTGCACCCCATGATTCTACCAGGTTTTGGGAAAAAAGATATCAAAGACTAACTGTGAATGAAGGACATAAACAACTATTTTCATTTTGCGTTGATATCATTTAAATCGACTCTTGTTTGTATTGTTCAGTTCCACAAAGTCGATGGTGACCCCTGGCTCATCTAATTCATGGTTTTCTGAAAAGAGAGACTCTAAGTCAGTTGTTGGTTTAGGAGCCGTGTATCTGTCCATATTAGTTTTCACATGCAGCAGTTTGTCTTGGATCAGATCAGTGATCAAACGCGGGATTTGAGTTAGTTATGCAGCGTCTCAAATTGTTATGATCTTGGCCGAACTACTGTTCATGTTCAAATATTGAAGCGAATATTAAATTGAATACAGAACCGCGATTGTATTATGAGTGAATTGTAAACCAAAATATATGTCGAGGGAATGGTCCCCGGTCTGGCAGACAGATGAAAGATATGATGATCTGTCCATCAATTCTTCTTGATTTAGTCGATATGTAAACACAAACGTTCTTTGTTGATGTTGGAGACAGATTTCAGTATTGCAGAGAACAGAAAAGGAAAACGGTTCTGCTGCAGGTTCATTACTCCAAGAACCTCAACCAGTTTATGTGATACAGTATCCTGCACCGCTTACAGTCAGTGTTGGAAAAAGGCACTTTTTGTTCAGTGTTTCAGTGTAATAAAATTCAGTGTAAACTGACACAAAATTGCAGATAATAAATTAATAAATCCCACATTTGACAATAAATGCCTTGAAGATTTAAAATGTGAACCTTCAAGATATCCCTACTAGCCAAGGTCACTTTCTGCTTGCTGTTGATTGAAAGCTAAAGCTAGCCACTGGCAGACATTCGACTGTCTACATCATTTTGTATGATGCCACAAAAAAAAAACCCGAATCCCTTAGTCATGTAGTATTGTAGCGATATGTGGTATCTATTGACAACTTTCGTTATTTCACTAGTTGACATATATTGTGGTGTATTGACATACAACTTACCTTGAACTATATTGATTATTGCAGTGCTGCTGTAGTATTTCAGCGTTGTTATAATATTGGACATGGACTGTGTATCGTGCATCGCATCGCATCGCATCGCATCGCATCGCATCGCATTTCATTGCATTTCATTGCATTTCATTGCATGGCATGGCATGGCATGGCATGGCATGGCATGGCGTCGCATGGCATGGCATGGCATGGCATCGCATCGCATCGCATCGCATCGCATCGCATCGCATCGCATCGCATTTCATTGCATGGCATGGCATGGCATGGCATGGCATGGCGTCGCATGGCGTCGCATCGCATCGCATGGCGTGGCATGGCATGGCATGGCATGGCATGGCATGGCATGGCATGGCATGGCGTCGCATCGCATGGCGTGGCATGGCGTGGCATGGCGTGGCATGGCGTGGCATGGCGTGGCATGGCGTGGCATGGCGTGGCATGGCGTCGCATCGCATCGCATCGCATCGCATCACATTTCGTTGCATCGTGAGGTTCCCCATGATTCCGACCCCTGCCTTACAAAGATACTGTATTTTTCACACTTGCAAATGGAAATTAAGAACTTTGCACAACGCCCAGGCTCAAGTGAATATGAAGAAGTCGTCGTGATGCGTGTTGAATACAGGCCAGTGGTTTCACTCTCCCCTGGCAGTCCTTGTCTTTTGCTTTGCAGCAGTTAAAGTCTGATCATAAAAAATGATGGGGAGGAGCGGCAGCTCCTCAGTATCCTTCAGAAACCCGGAGATATCGGTGCAGTTTCGCCAGCCATGTGCTTGCCATCCCTCATTTACTGTAATGGTGCTCCTCTGATTAGATTCCCAGCTCTTAGCCTTTTATCCTGCATCACTCACACAGCATCAGAACCGGATCTGCAATTTCAGTGGAACTGCACGCTCAGTAAAAAATACCCCCGTCGGCCACAGAAAATCCTTTGTTTTATTTTAAGAATCTTTAATAATTTGTTGCCAGCCATCATAAGATCGACGTGGGGTTTACATTAGAAAATGAAATACAGCTGATGAATCCATTGGCGACACTGACATTATAGAAAACAGTAGTTTGATTCGGCCCTGGATCTCCCAGTTACCTGTCCTGCTGTCCTCAGCAGAATGCAAGACGCAATTAGCATGAAGAGCTGCCATCGATTTCTTTCTCCTGGCCTTTCCCTCGTCCTTCTGTTTGTCTCACGGCCTGCACCTCCACACCGATCCCCGGGGATGGTCCCGCTTTCGTAGCTCCTGCTGCAGGCCTCCTGCAGGGAGAGGTTGATAGAATGGAATCAATGCTTGCCATCAGTTGGCAACAGTTAAAGCCAATCTGATCCCAAACACAAGCACCGCACAGATAGCGCCTGCTGTATAATCCACCGCACACAATGAAAAGTATTGATTTATTGTAGAAGAGGCTACAAAATGGAAGCTGATTCTTAAGTGTGAATCTGAATGTGAGGTCAAACTGGTCGGTGGGACTCCTGTCAATAATGCATTGTAAATTTTCTTTTCCTTTCTGCCCAGTGCTGTCGGGTTGTACAGCAGTAAAATCTGATTAATGACCATTATTTGTTTATTCATTATCTATTTATACATTTTATTATTTACATAATTTATCATTGTATAGCTATGTATTAGCTATTTACTTATCTTTACTTACATTATATTTTGTCATACTTGTTTTTATATTATGGGTATTCATTTGTCTTGTGTTGTTTGATAACTTTTCTTTTTTTTTACTGAAGCTTTGTGGACATCGTTGATGTTGTTGTGCACCTTTAATGTCTTTGATGTGTGTCGGTGTCTTTGTTGTCATTGGCTGCTGAGACATGTTGAATTTCCCCACTGTGATACTTATAAAGACGCACTAATCTAATCTAATCTAGTCTAAATCATCGTGATAAAGAGATCTGACAGCATCCTTTTTTTATATCCCAGCAAGGTCCAAGAGCATGGTGCTGGGGGAACTGTCCCGGGTCTCAAGGCCCTGCTCACCTTTGGACCAGGAGAAAGCTCTGAAGGCTGGTTGGCTGAAGAGACAGCGGAGCATCATGAAGAACTGGCAACTTCGATGGTTTGTCTTGCGGACTGAAGCCCTCTACTTTTACAAGGATCAGGATGAGACCAAGGCCCAGGTATGTCGCACCAAACACTCATACGGGACGTACTTTTTTTTGCCATACTAGAATAAAGCGTAATTGCACATTCACTCGTGATTTTTTAAAATTTTTATTTCAAGCAAATTGATATGCTTTAAGTCTTTTCTGTTACAGACAAAAACAATGTTAACAAAGTAATTCTGTATTGTAAGTTGATCTATATTACTTTCTTTTTTTTCTTTAAAGTTAACAATGATACAGCTTTATGAGGTGTACTTATAAAAATGTTATAGACAAATGATACCATTTACAGAGGCGACGGAGAGTTGGGGGATGCAAAACATTTACTCCGTCCAAGGTGGGGCGCAACAGAAAATAATTGAGAAGCACTGCCTTATGGAGATGTATGTTTTCACACTATACAATATTGCATAGAACGTAGAATATGAGATTTGTCTTATTGTGAGACAGCGAAGCCCACACATTATATAGATTCATTATATTGAGCCTTTATATCTTGAAATTTTGTGGACTGTGGCACACAGATAAAAAAACCCAAAATTCTCGGAATGTCTTGGGAAAATATAATGTTGTGTCAATAATCAATAAAAAAGGACATTTTAAACAGAATTGTGAGACACCTGAAAAGTATAATTCATGGTGTTGTAGTCGAGAGCCCCTAATCCAAGTCAAGACCAAGTCCAAGACCAAGACTTTGACAGCCCGAGACCGAGTCAAGACCAAGACCAAACTGAGGACAGAACAGACTATAAACTGATAGACTTGGGATTCTGTATTTTGCATTTAGTTTATCCTTGGTCTCGGTCTTTAGTACAAAACAGTATGAGGAGTTAAAACATGCTGGGTTGAAAAAAAAGCACATTTTTCTATATACACATTATGGACTATAGACCTGCCACTTGAGCTGACAAAGACTTGTATTATTTGTCATGAGGCTTGAAGACATGTGCTACGTGTTGCAAGGGAAGGAAAACTAGCTTGAGTCATTGGTATTCCCACACCAGTCCCAAGAAGAATGAGGTTTTTTTTTCCATTAAGAAGATCCCCAAGCTACATCACTCCTGTTGTTATTGCACTGACACGCTCAATACTAGTGTGGTTAGCATCTCCAGTGTGGTCTTCCTAAAAAGCACTTAGATGCCGGCCTTTCACCCCCACAATGTTAGAAGGTTCAGAAATGTGAGCGCATCAGGAAGTGGCAATGAGAGGGGAAAGGGAAGACATGTTTCCCTTAGTCATCCTTCCCCCTTTTTTATGAGCTCCTGCAGTTGGACAGACGCCCGGAGTCCAGTCACCTATGTTAAAGTGCTGAAGACTCAATCTCCAGTTCAGGACCAAGATCATCCTGATCATTCATATTTCTATGCTGTTTCTCTGATGACTCGTCTGTTTCACCATGTTCTCCCTGCTGAAACTCTGCTGTCATTTCCAGGGGTGTATTCCTCTGCAGGGCAGCCAGGTCAATGAAGTGCCAGCCAGTCAAGACGAACCTGGTCGCCACTTCTTTGAAATTGTTCCAGGTGGGTTTGGCATGTGGCCGAGTCTATCTAGTGACAACTGTCCAGTGTGGAACATTGTAAAAGATGCAATGCTGTTTTCAATAATCATTATGATGTCGAGATGAACATCAGTTAACTAATGAGAATATGTTTGGGGTTAGCGATGATTTAATTGACCGCAACAATCCGCAGCAAATAGTCAGGACATGAAGTCTGAATAACTCTCGAGCACAAGGTGGTGTGAAGCGAGGAGGTTAGTGGCGCGCTGCAGTGCTGGGGTCCACTGGGACCGCAGCATTTTCTGGGTCATTTCTTTTACATGCACCATGCAGAAGGCAGGACGTTATTGAATACAGGCTCTGATATTTGTCACACCTACAAATGATGGTGAGCCCACGAGAAAAGGAAGCCACCAAGTGCGACCTATTGATTCTTCAAAGGGAATAAAATTATTTGAAATGTCAAACAGAAAGGTCAGGCTGTGACCTACAAAAACAGAGATGACATCCACTACATCTAAAGCTCTCTCCTTCCTGGCTGACCGTTTTCAGCAATGTCAGATTTTGGTCGTACAGATACCGAAGAGCCAGAGTTAACTGGTTTAATACCCCCCCCCCAAACCACAGAAATTATACAGATATTTTTATTGTTTTCAGGAGCAAGTGCAGACAAGGATCGAACGGGTGTAAGTCACGAATCTTTCCTGCTGATGGCAAACTCTCAGAGTGATATGGAGGAGTGGGTGCGAGCGATCCGGAGAGCCATTTGGGCCCCTCTCGGAGGGGGTGAGTGATAAATGACATGATGTTTAGTTTTTCAAGAAGCGTCTCTCCCATGAGTAGTAGCTTACAATCGGCATGTTGTGTGTCTGCAGGTGTTTTTGGGCAGCACTTAGAGGAGACGATGCAATATGAAGGACAATCCGGACCCCAGCGCCAGGTTCCGGTGTTGGTCGAACAATGTGTGTGTTTTATACGTGAAAGCGGTCTTAAAGAAGAAGGACTTTTCCGGGCTCCTGGACAAACCAACCTTGTTCGAGAGTTACGGGATGCATTTGACCGTGGAGAGAAGCCAGTGTTTGACAGGTGAGGCTCTGGAATGAGATGGACCATTAAATGACCTGGTCTGGTCATAAACAATTAATTGTACTAGAATAGGAAGAACCTTTCTTTATTTATTCATTTATTTTTCTGCATACAAGTTTGTATTAATATTTTACATGTTATTATATTAATTTTAAACATATTCCAGGTAATATTTACAATCTTCAGAACATTTAGTCATATAGATTATTATATTACCATATTTTTAATCGCATTTCTCCAAATCAATATTTTTTCAACTTTAAATTCTGGGGATGGAATACGAAAGCAAAGATACCTTACCATCATATCTTTGCTTTCATATTCCATCCATTCATCCAGGTTATTATACTTGCACTATTTGTCAATAATTACATTTATCAATTTTAATTTCCAAAACATGACTATTCTATAACAAAACAATATAATGCATATTACTTATTATTATGTTTCAATTTTCACAATCTCTTGACAATATTTGTTATTTCTAAACAAATTATTTTGCTGTCAGCATTCAGCAACATTTTGACAAACATTTGAAACAGAAAGTATTTTTCATTGTGTTGCTTTCTCTGTAAATTCCCCTTTTAAAACAGTACAATAATTTTGCTAAATACATTCTAATCAATCTTTTTATTCATGTATGTGATTAGCTTCTCATACTTTGATCTGCCAAATGGATAAAATGCTCCCTCCTCCTACATACCTTCAATGACAATTCTCACGTTGTCCGTTACAGTACCACGGATGTCCACACTGTGGCGTCGCTGCTAAAACTGTATATTAGGGAGCTGCCTGAGCCAGTAATCCCTTTTTCCAAATACACACAGTTTCTCTCGTGTGCTCCACTGCTCACCAAGGACAAAGAAACGGTAAGCCTACGTATGACACATATGAACAATCTCCTCTTTAACTTTCACTGGGTAATGAACGTGGTCTATCATGTCCAAGGGGGTCGTGGAGCTCTGCAAGCAAGTGAACTGTCTTCCTCAGGTCAACTATAATCTCCTTGAATACATCTGCAAGTGAGTGAGATTCTCAGAACACATGAGTACTTTTATTTTACCTCCTTCTCATGTTGTGTTGGAGGCCACCTAACCCGGGACCAAGACCAGAGCATTCCAGGACCAAACCTTAGAAACGATTGAATTTACTCCAAAGAAACAAGAAACAGTAGAACACAACCTCTAGCCCTTTTCTTCACAACTGACTTTGGGTTCTTCCATCTGCTCAGGTTTCTATATGAGGTCCAGTCCCACGCTAATGAGAACAAAATGAGCGTACAGAACTTGGCCACTGTCTTTGGACCTAACATTCTCCGGCCCAGAGTGGAGGACCCCGTAACTATGATGGAGGGTAAGATGTTTTATCTTCACTTACATCTCAAGAGGGATTTTGAAAACTGTAGTGAAACACTACACTTGAGTAGTTGAGAACAGTAGCAGCACAAACAGTGGGAATCCAGTTCTATCTGCGCACAGTCAACAGTCTTTAGGCCAATATCCAAGTACAGTGGTACCTCGGTTTTCGAACGTCCCTGACAAATCATCCAGTCACTGATGTTAAAGTGCTAAATCTCCAGTTCAGGACCAAGATCATCCTGATCATTCAAATTTCTATGCTGTTTCTCTGATAACTTGTCTATTTGAAAAAAAATTTCGAGATTTTTTTGCTTCTGATTTCGAACAAAAACCCAGAACTCAAACACCCCCGAAAAAAGCCCGAAAAAACATAACGTGCGCGGACCGATCAGCTGACCCACGACGCGCTCTGTTATTGTGTATAACGCAGCCTCTGTATGCAGATGTGTCCCATCAACTACATTTACTGACTGTTCTTTCTTCATATTGAGGTGTAAAACCTTTCCTGTCTCCACACTGGAACGTGGTAGAGTGTCACAGGGGAGGCGCTCGCTCTCCACACCTCCGAGGCTGGAGCGCTTACTCCAGGGTTGTTGTTGTGGGCTGGAGCTGGGACAGGGATGAGGCGAGTCTGGGACAGAGCGTGACTTGGTTTATGACTTAGTCACAGCCAAACTGCACAGAAGCGCACATTCAGAGCTGGACACGCACCGGGAACCTCTTCACTTCTGGAGAGACGTCACTCACTCGGCAACCCCTCCCACATGCAGCGGCCACACACATAGAGGAACAGCGCACCTGCAGCAGACACTCTACATTCACTCCTACAAAAGACTATTTTAAGGCTGGGAACGCATTATTTCTTTTTCCATTCATTGTAATGGGAAAAATCGATTCAGATTTCGAATAAATCGCTTCTCGAACGGCCTTCTGGAACAGATTGTGGTCGAGAACCGAGGTACCACTGTACCAGCTTTACTGACTGGACATCTTTCTGCAATTCATGAAACAGTGTTCGTTTCTGACTGGGCTCCATCTTTGTATTCTGAATCTAGGAAGTTCTCAGGTGCAGCATCTGATGACCATTCTGATCAGTGAACATCTGCGACTTTACCAGCGTCAGGAACTGGAAGCTGAGACCAAAATTGATCCACAGCAGGTACATGCTACGACCGCAAAGGGTAAAGCAGAGTGGGTGGCACAAGAGAACAATGACACCCAGTCCTCCTCAGGAATAAGCTCCAAAACCTCCAGAGAGGGATCCAGACCGTCCACGCCGTGTCTAGATCGAAGCCTGCTGGCTTCAAGCCCGACTCCCTCTGAGAATGAAGGAATGTGCAGTGCTCAAATGGAGGAGAAGTCTGAGGAGCTAAGTGAAGGCAAGAGGGAGCGAAAGGGTGAAGGTGAAGTTAGCCCCAGTAAACAGCCCAAAGCCCCTCCCGCATGGAGGAGCTCTATTAAGGGCAGTGCCGCATCTGGGGGGTCAAGGGGAAAAATGGGTGGATCAGCAGGAGACGTGTCAGCAGCTGGGGGGAGCAACTGGCTGATGAATGGCCTGTCATCGCTCCGAGCTCACCGCCGCACCACCTCATCTGGAGAGAGACTCAAAGACTCTAATCTCTCTCTGAAGGACTCGACTCTCTCCCTTAAAGAGACCACACTTAAGGACTCACAGAGAGACACCAGCGAGGTCTCGTCTTTGACACCACTCGCTCACCGAGGCCTCCAACAATCCCACCGACTTTCCGCCTACGACAACGTCGCTCCGTCGAGTCTGAGCTTGCCAGCTGACTCCTCCACCATTTGGACCGCGTTTGAGATCCCCTTGTCAGAGCCAGAGGGAAGAGATGGCGAAAGAAAGCAAGAGCACGGTCAAGAAACAGAAGAGGGGGATTCTACGACTGCCACAGATGACTGTGGCGCTGAGGAGGATGATACCGGACCAAATGATGATCTTCATGTGGTGGCAGAGCTCAAGCAGGAGCTGAAGAAGCAGAGGAAGACATTTGAAAGCTGCATTCGGAAGTAAGGACCGTGTCTTTACAACACAAGCCTTTTTCTAAATGATGGACGATATGCGGAAAACATGCACAACCGTATCACTCATTTTCCAGGCCCACTTTAACCCTGTCATGTCACAAACCCGCAATATGTGGAGTGAAAATGTTGACCTCTAAAATACATTGACAGTAATTTGGGATAGTTATCAGGTCCAATCCAGGCCGAAATAACAAGTATTCACAATTTCACGAGTATTTTTTTTTTGTTTGTTTAATTGTTTGAGTATTTTTGCCATGTTGCACCTTTAATTCATGCTGTTAAAAGCTTAATGTTTCAACAAAACCAAAGCAGTTGTGCCTAACTTCAAACGCTATTCACAACTTTTTGACTGAGAAGTAGGAGTCGGATAAGATCGGTAGTATCCATATCAGATGTGAAAAACTGTTTTCCATTCCAAATAATAACATTATGTAAGTGAATACATAGACTGCAGACAATGTTTAATTGTACCTTATGTAACCTTTAGTCATTTGTAATATTATGGTATTTGGTCAGTGTTAATGTTCAATGCATAAAACTTTACAGACGATCATTCATATAACTTCTCTGCTTCTCAAGGTTGGAAGAATCCTGCACTAAGTACCAGTCCCAGGTGACGCGACTGGAGGAGCAGTTGGACCAAGAGAAGAAAAAATTCCACATGCTGGAGATCCGACTCAGGAACTCGGAGCGGGCCCATCAGGACGCCGAGAACCGCAACATTCTTCTGCAGAAGGAGATGGAGGAGTTCTTCCACACCCTGGGAGATCTGACGACACGGACCGACTAAAACGGACTGAACTTGAATGGGTCCAACAGAGGAGCTTGAACACTGACAGGACACGCCAGCCTCAAAGCTTCAAAGACCAAATACCTCCAGTGCTGTACTACTTTGCCATCATGTCCTTTTTAGCTCCAGTGCCTACACGACCAGTGCCGGTGCCAAATGACAACTCCTCTGGACCAAAAATAAAAAATAAAAAACAGAAGAATGAATGAGAGTGCTATAGAAAAGGTAGATATAATGTAGCAGGTTATTTATTGTCTCATCTGTCAGAAACCATAAAAAGCCTTATTGCCATCGTAACAGCTTAGTCGTGTTTACAAGGACGGCAACTCACTTGAATGTTATCTTAAATGTAAGAAGGCTGTTGTTGAATTACACGTAGAATCTCAAAGGTTTCAGGCAGTGTTGATGATTTTTAAAAAGTCACACATTAGTCAACGATTTCTCACTATGTATCTTTCATTTCTTCCCTGCTAGTGTTGTTTTGAGAATGTCTTCATCCAGGTCATGACATGCTGGTAGGTTGCACTGAAACTGGACTTAAGCTTCTTGAAGACTTTTGACCTTTACACTCTAAAGCTTCTTCAGACTTAACTGACTGGAAAAGATGTCAGCTAATTAAAACGCCAGCTAGTTAATGAGTAGTAATGGAAACAACTAAGTGAGGACAAACTGCTGCAAAAGAAGAGCTGTCAAACACAAACCCAAACCTTTTGAGTCCCAAGTCGCAGTTCTTCCTTAAACATTGCTGTCCCTGTAAATAAAAGAAAAAGGAGACCAGAAAACAGAGAGTAAAAGTCAACTTTTTTATTTGAAGTTGAAAGTAGACATTTCCAGTGTATAATAATCGTTTGTAACGTGACGTCAGATCCTCATTTACACAACTGGCCTTAGAAAACACAGTTGGACTTTGTGTGTGAACGAGCATCATCCAGTAGTGTTGAATGGCTTTTCCTTTTCTTGTGCCTGCAAATGTTCTCAGAGAAACCCCATGCGTAGGACTAGACTAGCGTATCTAATTGAACCACAAAGACGGGAGGTCGGTGCCAGGGACACACGGGACAGATGTCCCGTCGCCCCGGTGCATTCTGGTACTGATTCGGGCGAAGAGACAAGTTGGGATTTGAGCCACTAATACATCCAAAACTTACTACAGCAGTGTGTAAATGCCAGACGCTCACACATACATACACCCTAGAGTAAAATGTACAGTTCACTGACCATTCTAATCTATGAGTTATATTGCACATGACAGAAAATAAATAATACTTCTGAATGACATGTATCATACATACAACAGATGCCTCCAAAATAAATAAATAAATACAGAAAATGTACTTTTTGTTGAACTTATTTGAAATGAATTGTGTGTGTGTGTGTGTGTTTGTGAGGTAGAAAGATGCACCATGGGAGGTCGGAGCATCCGCCACAGAGAGGACTGAAACAAGTAAGGACACTTAAATTAAATAGTCAAAGGGCTGTGGGTCAAAGGTCAAACACCTTTACGGTCTGATTGTTCATTCAGATCAAAACGAAAGTTTGTGATTACTGGTGCTGTGAACACCTTTTGGAGCCACTTTCCAATTCCAACTCCTGAGGAGTCACAGCACTGAAGCCACACCTGCGTCCGCTTACATTCTGATCCAACAGACAAACCACACACACACGTGGGTAAAAAACAGGTCAGTAAAAATGCGTACAATCATTGGGGATGTAACAGTTAAAAAAAAAAAAAAACTTTCTACAAGAAAGATTTTTAAAATAATCCCTTCGATTTGACATGAAAATGTGCTATTATCTACTGAAGTCATTCAAATGTCTGCACAATTGAGAAGACAAATCAACACAGATAAAAAATAGACCAGTAATGTTCAGGCAGAATGGTTATCCACTCTGCAGACGCCACTAAAAAACAACTATATGTAGCTCTCTCTTTCTTCACATCCTCACGTCACAGGTTCACATCAAAACATACTCTGTTTCTTTACAGCAAAAATACAGTCATCATGAGTCGAACCACAATCATTTACAGCAGGTTAGAGGCAGTTGAAAACAAACTGTACAGCGAAAGCTCAGTTCAGGACACGGGAGACTGAGTCCCGCTGAACACCTACGGCGATTTCATCGGGGGAAGTCAGTGTGTTTATATGCAAGTGTGTGTTATCTGCAGCAGGCCAGAGCACCCAGGGTGGTGTGGCTGTCCAAACTGCTGTCTGTTTCTGAGGTCATGGTGGGGTCACTGCTGGGGTCGGTGGGCTCGGTGGACATGGAGGAGACGTCGTTGGCCGAGGAGGAGGAGGAGGAGGAGGTGGTGGGATGAGGGGGGCTGTCGATCACGGCTGCACCTGTGCTGCGAGAAACACACGTCAACGGATAGGTTTCATTTACGTGCCACCCAACGCCACCAGACTGTTAAGGGTAATAAATCAGCATATCTTTTCATTAGGAAGCACATCTTCACATTTCACTGCAGAATTCGCTTCAACGACGGCACCGAAGGAAACTTGCACTCCGGAGCCCAGAATAACACGAGGTGGATGTTCCCATGTGAAGGAACAGTATCTAGAATATCAATGAAAAGCTAACCAGCTAGAATTAAAGACAAAAGCGCTGAAGCCTAAGAGGCCTAGGTGGCACAGATTTGGGCCGTTATAGCTAAATGAAGCTTCTTCAAACCGGAGGGTTTGTGAGGAATGGTGGCCAGAATTCTAATAAATAATGAGCAACATTTATACACTCACTAGAGCTATTGTCACAGTGTGGAGACCTCCACTATTTTTCTACTGCCTCCTTGAGAAAGACTACATAAACCGACCGGGTCATAATGATGACTCACCTAAAGGAGAGGGCTGGCCTCTTATCACGCCGTTCTTGGTCCACTCTTCCCACTCACTCACTTCCTTGTAGATCAACTCTGCAGAAAACAGGAGTCCAGGTGAAAATGTGATTGAGACACACGTTTTCCTTTAAATAAAGCAGAGCATCGGGCTTCCAAGTGAGACGGCTGTGTAACTACAGCTTGTCTAAAAATGAGTGTGGGGTCATTATCACCCGCTCGACAGAATCACAACACAAGAATGAAGAGAGGGGTAAGTGGTATGGCAAAAATATCATGATTCTATCACGTATGTAATAATTTTTGTTCTTTGGCGTAATTTTTTTGAGTTCAGGGGAGTTGACCCTGATCTCTAATATTCCTTTGCTCAGATTGCTTCATAACAGTAAGAAAGAGTGTTTTCATTTTGCTCCACTCGTGTCAATAACGGTTTCAATTGAGACGTCATGTTTGTCATTAGCTCTGCAGTGCTGATAAAAAGACAAAAAAACGTAATCTCGTGTTTTTAGCCGGCTTGTTAGTTCCGACAATGAGTGTGTGGCAGGACAATGTGGCCTTGAGACGAGGATGTAGTGAGTACGTCAGTATAGATCGATGGTATATAGAAAGTGACAGAGATGGTCAATTTGAGCTCCTCACATTGGCAGATTGTCAAAATCGTCCACGATCTAATATCATCATAGCGTTTCTAAATAGACACGTTTGTGTGAGCGATTACACTTTTTATAGTTTAACAGTATTGAGGTTAGGTTAATACCTTGTACGGGATAATGATGGTTGCCCTGAACCCAAATCATTTCAGTCACTGATACTGATGTGATCATTTCACATTCCCAAGACCTTCTTTCTTCCTTCACTTCAAAAGTTGGCCCCCATGCTGCTAAAGCACTGAGGAGAACCCTGATATTTTATTTACATTTTGACAAATGGAATCCATTTCTACAGAAGGTTCAACCAGTCAATAACAGCACTATGTAACAGGGCGTTTTCGGTATCTTGGGCTCTTGTTCTTGAGTGAGGACAACAAGCTTCCCCCACTGAGCAGTTCATGAATTTACAGTGAGTTTGACCTTGAATAGCTAATAAAATTCATTCTCACCTTTCCACTCCTCCACTGTGTGTTCCCTCTCGTCCAGCTGTTTTTCAAGAATCTTTGGAGGAGGCTGGGCAAATAAGAAACACCTTGAATGAAGTCTCTGGCATTAACCAGTGCAGAAAACTCTCACTGGAGATTAGAGCGTGTAAACCTACCGCCTCCACTTCAGCTGGGTCGTACCAAACATTAATGTAGGGGTGCTGCAGGGCTTCGTCCACGGAAATCCGCTTGGAGGCGTCGATTACTAACATCTTAGATAACAGATCTCGCGCCTGACTCGCTGAGATTGAAGGCATAATGAATAACAAGCAGGTAGATGTCAATCTATGACGCAGTGGAGAATAAAAGCATACCTTTCAGTTTGTTGTGGTCAGAATCAGCTGGAAACAGCACATCAGGGAAAAGCTTCTCGAAGCTATAGCCAGCGTAGCGTGGCCTGTTTTCTACATATGTTCTCACAGACTGGTTTAGCTTCATTAGAAATTCCTGAGATGGAGTTCCCAACTGCTCAATGACCTTATTCCACTGGTCAATGTCTGAGGTCTCAGGTTAAGAAAACGGTCCCAGGGTGAAGAAGAATTGACTGCATATATCAGACACTGGAGACGGATGGAAACATGAAGTGATGGAGAAGGATACGATCAGTGCCGGGGAACAACACACTTCCCCGGATCATCTCGGCCACTATGCAGCCCACTGACCATACATCCACTGAGGAATACGTCAACACGGATGTGGACATGCAAACACAACAGTGATAAGAATGAGAACCACAATGAAACAACGGTGAAAAATGTAAAAGAACAATGAGTGAAAACAGGAAAATGACCAACCAACATGCAGCCTGATAGGGAAGTGTATCACCATATTTTTACCTTTACATTTTAAACTCATGACGAGGGAAATTCAAATGGAACTGATGAGAATCTGTTTGCCTAAGATGAAAAAATTCTAGTATCTTTGGTTTCATCACTGAAAGAAGATTTGACGGGGGAAGGCCCCGGGACAAACGCAGGCTGTGCAGGAGATTACATCTTTGGCTTGTCCCATGAGAGCTCGGTGCCACTGCAGAATCAGTACTCTTAAAATGTCTCTATCAGAGGTCACCAACGTTTTTGCAATTGCAAACTAATCCAAGGGCAGTATGTGGTCACCACCTTTGGAACACTTCTGATATAACTGCATATTATTTTGGATGATAAATGATATTCTTATTCCATAGTAATTACATTAAATTCAAACATAAGTGAGTTATTATATGAATTTTATTGACCCATGTGCTCTTCCCTATGTCTCTGTGGGCTACCTAGTGACCCATGGTGAATATGGTTGAAAAATAATTTGTCACTAAACCCTGATCTGGACCCAACATTTTAAACGTTTGTTTACAGTAGTGAACACACCAGTGTGCTATGCTTGTGGGTTAAATACACAATACAAATATAGCATTAATCAGGTAGGGTTTTCAGTGGTGTCACCAAGTTCACCAGACGACATTGTTGTCACAATAACAAGAAATCCTGAGGAGGGCTCCATCAAAGCTCACAACTGTCTGGTCTTGAAACTAACCATTCAAAGTGATACACACACCCTGGCAGGGGAGAGAGAGGGAGCAAGCAACATGGTGATGAATGTTCTGAAGAAGGTCCACGGTCCACAGTGCCATTAATTCAAGCCCATAAAACTGATAGACACAAGGATACAGTCCCGTCCTGGAAAAAGGATTTTATGTCGAACCATTTCAGCCAGAATGCAGCCCACAGACCAAATGTCCACTAGTGGAGTTAAAGATGGAGTCAGTGAAGCATCAGAGAAGCGCACAGCAACATGGTTACACAGGTTAGTGAGAAAAGAGCGATAGCAAGACGACGCTAACTGCGACGCTACATATTTAGCAGCTATCATTTTAGAATCCCACACAAACACTTAGGAGCTGAGGAGTGGAAAACACTGACCGTTGGCCTGGTAGCCCATGCCCAAGATCACTTCTGGAGCTCTGTAATATCGTGTGACCACATAGGGAGTCATCAGGAGGCCAGTGGCCGCTGTCCGCGCTAAGCCGAAGTCCAGGATCTTCAGAGTGCAATCCGACTTCACAACTATGTTGCTGGGTTTTAGGTCCTGCAGCAAGAGATGGATTTAAGAAGGGAATAGAATCATGTTGTCATGACAGCAACACTGCTGAAATCAAATCACTCCCTGCTGCGAAGGAAGAAAACAACGTTCCCTACTGTTTGTGCTATAAAAAAAGAAATATGATTTGTGGTAAATTTGAAGATGGAGGGCTGTTGGTGTGTGTGTGTGAAAGGGGTCATTTGTCGAAAAAACAGCAGCAGTGTTTGGTGAGAACAAACACTGATATGGAAAGCGCTGCATCTTGAAATCAATTTCCATTCCCTCATTACCGTACGACCACGATATCTGGGTCATGACCGAAGAGATTATGAATACAAGCAGCTGCATGTGCCACTAGCCTCGTGTAAGAATGACCTCTGGATGCTTTCCAGGCACAACCAGCTCTGAGGAGCACAGTTGTTTATGATTTTGTTGTTGTTGTTTAGGATTTTTTTTTTCCTTCTGCACATTGATTTGGGTTCTCAGAACCCACAGCACCACGGGCTGACTGAGAATTGTTATAAGGTTAACATTATTTTTGTAGATTCAATGGCCCCTTAAAATAAATAAATAAATGAGATTCAGAAATTAAATTATCAAGAAAAAAGTTCAAACATGTTTCATGAAAAGAAATCCGATCAACATTATTTCAAATCTGCATTTCTTCTCCACTCTCTCTCCTTGGAAATATAAGTAAACCTCAGTCAATATATCAACTTTCAGGACACATTTTAGTAACCATATTTATTCCTAAACATCATACAAATGGTACATTCATGTTGGCATATAAAGGCACTTAAGACAAATGCAACTTAAAAGAATCTTTTATACGCTTGAAGAAACATTGTTTATGATATCAGGTGACATTGTTTACTGGTTAAATACTTGACCCCGCTCCAGAGCCATCAGTGTTCCAGCTGACGGTTGGCTTTCACACAACAGTGTCAAGTATCGCAGCAGGCTTAATGCTTTCTTTCGCTGACAGTGTCCTGTCAGGGCCTGGCGATTCTTACCCTGTGAATGATTCCGGCGGCGTGGAGGTGTTTGATGCCACACAACATCTGATAGAGCAGATAAGACAGACGCTCATGGTCCAGTTCCATCTGAATGACCTGGCAGAGGTTGGCATCCATCAGCTCCATCACCAAGTATCTGGAGGGCCAATGATGTGGAGAGATATACAATAGCAAATAAATATAAACTCAGAAGACATTTTTTTAATCATTTACTTACACGTCTTGAAATTCTTCTAGCGACTTCTGAGGCGTGAAAACGTTTAACAGGCCAATGATCTGTGGGAGCGGCGACAAGTAGCATAGTCATGGAACACAATTCTAGACTGTGGAAGAGTAACCACATGAATATGTTGTTGGCTTACATTTTTGTGATTGACACATTTCATTAGAACTAGCTCTCTGAACGCCCTCTTGGCGTGGGTCTGATTCTGAAATGGCCGACTCAGCTTCTTGATGGCGACATTCCTCTCCAGGACTTGGTCGTAAGCAGAGCTGCAGGAGAGAAAGGTGAATCAGAGCAGGATTTGGGAATGTTGTTGGTTGACGTTTTCATCCCTCTATGTGAAAAAGTAAGCCACATTTCAGAGCTTCTCTAGTTTGAATGAGCTTTAACCTCACCAGACGATTCCCTGAGCTCCAGATCCGATGGGTCTCAAGTTCTGGTACCGCTTCAGCACAGTGAAGGTTGAATCTCCAACGTCCACACTGTAGAACTCTCTTTCTCTTTTATTTTTGTTCATGGTGAATTCTTCTAATAACGATTTGTGGGCATCCAAAAATGTTCTCTGTGAACACATGATGACTTTCAGTCAGACGAGCAAATACACTTTATATTAAAGCAAATACCAAATAAAGTATTTATTCATCTGTGTATCAGCAGCGTGTTAGGTGGTTAGTCATGTTTACTAAGCATCTTGTTCAGCGTGACTATGTTCTACTCGAGGATTTAAAACATCACCCCAACTAGTGTTAAATAACCACCAGTTCCCTAATCTAAAGTATTAGCAAAAATACATACTGAACTTTATCTGTAAAGCACAACATAAGAGCTTAATGATATTTCTAGAGCTGGGTATTGATTCAGACTCACCAAATTGATTCGATTCAATAGGATTTATACCACTTTTTCTTAAAAATGGAAGAGATTCTCACAGAATTTATGCTGTAAATAGTAGGAACTTTATTAAAGCTACTAAAGTTTGTTTACATTCCAGTTCCAACTAAAAAATATTAAATAACCAATTCGTGAACGTCATGAATCTGTATCAGGCCACGCACAAGAAAATTGATTCATATCGATCAATAAATTCTCCTCAATAGAATAAAAGATACTTTTTAGTCCTGCAAAATCCACTTTTTGGTCAGGTAAGAACAAAGACAAGTCTTTTGAAATGTGGCACTTAAGGACAATTCTATATCAGAGAGAATTCATTCTTGCCACTCTGACCAATCATATTTTTACTTTCATTAATCAGCTATGAGGATGAAACATAAATGATGGTGAGAAGACTTTATCTGTTCGTTGATGGTATAATGAAGGGCATTTCCAAAGTCTTCAAAGGTCAGATGGTGCAAACTGGCTACTCGGGCGTGACCCCGGACCCAGAAGTTTTGGTCAAATTTGGATGTGCTACAATACATTTGGGTGTGTGCACATTATTTTTTTGTTTTGTTTTGAGATATGTGGAGAAGTTAAGGTATACTAGATTAGGTGAGGCAGCCAATCCAAAAGGCTCGTGGATGTAATGAACAAGGACATCAATAGGACAGATAGGTAAGGTAACACTCAAGGGCTGCTCAGTATGACACAGTACTGGTCAGTAACACAGCAATGCATAATATTTCACTTCACATATTGTCATAAGTATGTCATTGTTGGATTAATGTGAAAACTTGGTTCATAGACGACTAAAATATCTCAGTTAGCAAACAACAGTTGCTATTTGAAAACCTTATATAAGCACAGCTCCCTCCCTGTTCCCCGGACACGCAGTCCATATGAGGGTTATAATTGCCAGACTGAAATGAGTCAGTTCTCCTTCTGCTCCTCCAACGTCACAAAGACGTCCACAGCATCATCCTCCCTCAGCGAAGGAGACCGAACATGTCATTTCTTTTTATAAAGCGGGCAGGAAGTCCATTATTAAGATTTGAACAGGATCGGCTCTGACAGCACGGCATTTATTGCAGAACCGCTGGCAAGTCGTGGTCCAAGAAAACAAGGGACATTTACGTTTGATAGCTTTGTGCTTTCCAATCCCCTCATTCTCCTTTTAATCCCACAAAGGGCTGACATTAATGCTCCCGCTGTGAAACAACTGGCATTGAGGCTTACGGCTGCTGCATCCACAAATTTCCCTGCAATCAATCACACAGTTTCAGATCGGAGAAAGTGTGTCAGCTGCAGTATTTACAAGCAGTGCTGCAGCAGCATCTGGGATCTTATGCAGAGGCCGCGGTCTGGCCGGACTTGAAGCTGTATATTTAGGCGTGATTTAAAAAAAGAAAGCTAAATCCCTGACTGCTTACATTTTTTCGTGGGGTACTTCGTGGGGATCTGAGACCGAGGCATTTTCATTCAAAATCCTTGCTTTCTAGTTATATTACCAGCTTAGAGACACACATAACTACACATAAAACAACAGGCACACTAAACTAGACTAAACAAGGCAAACTGTTCCTCAATCACATATAAGAATCTTAATTAAAAGGGGGGATAAAGACATGTAATAGGAGCCGCTCTCCTGCCCGAGACTCCTCAGATACCGTTAAACGTACAATTCTATTATTATAATCTAATATATTACAGTAATTAAGCTTCAGCAGATGACTCACTAATTTAATTAATCCAATTTACAGGGCCGACGTCATCTGTCAACACACTCCAGTCTTATGAAAGCGTGCGCAGTGAGTCCAAATCAGGCCGGCGTGAAGGAGGACTGGACCTTCTCCATCTCGGAAGCGACCAGCCGGATGTCAGCAGGTTAACCTTGGGACACGCGGACCCGGCCCTGCTCCCACCGTCCAAGGTGAAGGAGCGTAAAACCAGTGAGCATCACCGTCCATTGGATCGGATCCCGGCATGAGGAGACAACATTTAATGACGGGAATGGGAGCCACATACGACACCAGGCCCTGTTTGAGGAGCACAGTGCGCAGCAGCAGCAGCGCAGGTCCCGGGCTGCTACGCTCGCCCCTCTTGATCTACGCACAAACCCCCAGCTACTTCAGTAATAACAGCGTTGATTTGCTTCATTAACACTACAGCGACAGCGACCGCTCACGCGCACCGACATCCGACCCTCCCCCACGGCCAAACAAAAGCACCTCTGCGGGGCAGAATCATCTTACCTCCCCGGCCAAGTGAGAATAGCGTTCCCCGGCAGAGTCCGAAACAAGGGCAAACGCGCCGACGCAGCGGAGAGGTGGTTAGTATCGCCGGTAAATGGCGATTTATTCCGTAGTGCGTCTTAAAAACACATGACCTCACTAGACTCTCGTGCCTACGTTTCCATCTGGCTGCAACTGACAGGCCGGGACGCGCAGTGCACAGTGCGCAGGCGCGTCGGCGAAACGCGTCACTACTGTTCCTAAGAGACACACCCACCACCTCCTCCATCCATGGTCGCTTCCTCTCCTCCATCCGTAAACCCATCTATAGCTTGTTCAGAAACGACACGAGCATTGACTCACTCGTTTAAATGTTCACACACCGTTTAATAAGTCTCTTCTTGTAGTTGTCAGAACATTTATAAAATAAATTTCATTAAATGTATTGGCCTGTGCCTTGTTAAAATCTGTATATTTATCTCATAAACAACAACGGAAATGGAAAGGATGGATATGCCAGAGACAAATTCAGACAGTTATTAACTATATATTACAATGTCAGACTTCAAAATAATGTTAAAGGGCACTTTAAAACTGGCTGGACTGAAAAACAATTTGGGTTTATTATTAGTGGGAATAGAACTACAAGCAGTAAAACTGCAGTTCAATGCTTCAAGACTCAGACTAATGTATGCTTTCTGCTTGTGATCTAATTCTCAGATAGAAACCACCATCTAGAGTTTGGCCTTAAGTGGATTAAGACACAAAAAGAAAATGATGACGAAGCTTTTGGATGTTAACCAGTTTCATCATCCACTAGAGACTCAAATTAAGACGGATGTTTTGTCCCTTGACGACCAAACTCAGTCTCATAAAGTTATAGATATGACAAAAACCACCAGTTCGACTTCTGACTGAAACTTTAAAATGGATGTCTTGGGTATCAGTAAGAGGTCTCCATACAAATGATATTGAAATAATAGCTTGATATTTGGGGGCGTTTTACGACTCAAGGCTTGTTTAGGCTTGTTTTTGCGTGAAATAGTATTGACGAAACGTAAGATAATAGCTGCATAAGTTCTGGGAATGAAAGTTTAATGAGGGTACATAAAGTATGTACTACGTCTTTAAATGAAGTCGGGAGAGGTTATAATGTTGCAGGAAGGATGAGATGAGGGTAAATACGCCTTTTTTCTTTTGCGATGACAAATACATGAATATACGTGCTGCGCGCAAGTTATCCGAGTGTTGCAATGCAAAACATGTCCAGTGCGGTCGCCCCGTGGACCTGGTCCCATAAGAGGCGACATAGTGGGATCATATGACATGACATTCTGCAGAAAACCACAGCATACTTCCTTCCAGAGTTCATCCATCAGCTGCTTTTCATCACGGCAGGTTTATACTCCGCCTGCTCTGCTTCAGGAAGGACGGCACGGGAGCTCACTTCTGCCTGCAGCTACCTGACAAGCCCGGATCCTGGCAGTTATTTATCCTTGTCCCTGCGCAGATGCCCCGGGGCCTGCGGAGGAGTAGCTGCGCGCAGTAACGCGGCGTGGCGGAGGACCACTACTACGGCGTCTTACCCCTTGCTCGATGAGGGACCGCAGTGTTATGATCATCGTGAGGGAGCAGCCCCTTCGAGCGGACCACAGTCCCGAGGTCGTTCGTCCTTCTCAGGCTAGTGTGCAGTGCACCTACCGCCGCGTTTCCACCGCACCTTCTGGGCGTCAGACGGATTAGGTAAATCGGTGCGCTGATCGCACGCCACCCCGCTATTGGTGGCTCTGACCTGTCGCTGTCAAACTGCGAAGCTGATCCAATTAAGTGTTTAAAGACGAGGGGACTAAGAATAGCGCCAATTACAGCAAAAAGTTTCAGATCTTGAGCGTATGGCGCTGGTGGCAGCAGCTCAGATGAACGGGGCTCCATTTCTACTGAATGTCATTGATGATTTACCTGCCGGAGGGGAGCTGCCTTCACCGCTCAGCAATGCGATGATCAGGAGGATTATTTCGGATCCGAGGTGGCAGCGCTGAAGACAATACCAAGAGTCAGACCGCTGGCATCGGTGCATATCTCACCAGGTAAGGTGTCTTTATCACTGCCATCATCACCTCCACCGCTGCTGCTGCTGCTGTGTCAGACACATGATCGCCGTTTGAAACATTCACAGGTTTCCACTGAAATACACCTATAAGACAAGACCCCACTTAGGCCCTAAAACCATCACTGGGACATCTTAATCGTGGTTGTTTAGTGGACAAGTTGGCTGCGACCTGTCATGGAATGTGCTGTCCTAATTCCAGTGTCCTCCATTCCATGCTGTTGATAGTAGCAGCATCGCCGAATGCAGCCTGGATTTTCATCAGAAAATACTATCACCATCAAAACTGTGGAGTGGCTCGTAAATCTCACCACATATATGCTATGAGAAGTGTGACTCCTATAGTGCAAGTTAATTATACAGAGAAAAAGATAACTGTCTATAAAATGGAATTGAAATAAGTGTTGCATGAGGAAAAACACTTACATAATAAAGAGTCCCATGGAAACAAAGCACAATGTGAGTCCAGTTTTTACAACCTCACTGCAGCAGCATGCACCTGTAGACCAACCCACTGTAATAAGTGAGACACACAGGGCTACTTTCATACTGTCATATCACTCGTTGTGTTATTGGGCACCTTTAGATTGTTTACAATGGAGCCTGTGTCGGCCAGTAATTTTGTTAAAGGCCACTCCTGGTCTCTTTTAAACAACCTTGAAGTCAACAATGTAGGCGTTGTAAGCAGAGGATGAGTTCAGTTTAAAAGAAGGATTTAATCAGGTCTAAAGTAATTGAGTCGCCGTCACTGGGAGACTGATTGTTGTCGTGGGATTGGGAATATTCCACTTCAGTTCAATTCATTTGAGTAAACATGCAGTGGGCAAGGCAAATAGATGCTTCAAGGTATGTTACAGCCAATGCTATTTTTGTGCCATAAACAATGTAAACAAGCAAAACTTTTACAATCATCATGGACTTTGATAATGACTGCGTGTTGTGCGCGTCTTCTAGTGAGTATCCGTTTTGCTTGAATGAAGTGCGACTCTAAAGCTCAATAGCGTGCTGTGTTTTACAACACAACACAGGAGGATGACAGTGTTGCAGCTCCTCATAAGGGCCCCGGGGTCAGCAGAAAGCCTATTAGGACCTGGGCGTGCAGGAAGAGCAGCAACACTGAGACTAATGGACAAAGATAATCTAGTCAGAATTCTTGGAACAGACTATTTCCATTGGAGATTCCCATGACCACCCCTCATGACTGAACACCAGATGGCCCTCAACACCTTCTGGACACGCTTTAGCTGAGGCCGATTGGATCCTGTTGATGGTCCTGTTGGAACAATACTCCTATTCATCAATACTGGATGAGTGATTTCCTCTCTCAGGTGCATATTAGGAATGTGTGCAGGATGAGCAGCACCTTCGTGACATTAGCTGAAGTACTGGAAGCCCGAGGGGGCCCCCTGCTGGAGGAGGAGGTCTGGTCTCTGCTGCTGCTCACTGCAGAGTCTTTAGTGGATGTCTACTACAAAGGTAAACGTCGTTGCACTACCTTTTAACGTCAACTGCTGAGTCAAAACTCACTTTTAGTTCACATATTTCACATTTGAGATGTGACTTCTTGTGTTGCAGGTCACAACAATATGTGCAGCATCATCAGTCCGTCCTCCTTGTTGCTGTCAGTCACCGGTACCTTAGCGTTTAAGAGCTGTGGCCTCTCCGATGACGTGTCCACCTTCACCGCTCCGGAGATGCTCCATGGTCGCGCCAGCTCAACCAAACCTGCCATAGAGAGGGTTAGTGCAATTGCCTCTATGCGGCACGTGACACCTGATGCCACGTCTATAAGGAGGGGACGCGGTTTGCAGGTCGGAGTTTCTTGTTCTGTGAAATATACCAGATCATCCTGCCACCTAGTGACCAGACCTGAGAACTGTATCATAGAGATAAAATGTTCTGCAGTTGAAAACACAATTACTCAGCAGTAGCTTCCTGTTGTGTTCTGTTCAAACAACCCTTGACATCACACCCCAAATTTGAAGTTATTTCTTTGTATTTGCGATTTAACAGACTGTATTTCATATAATTTATAAATGCACCGAATTAGTTGCAATATATTATTTGTACAGATGCTATAATATAGCACGGTTATGTAACACGTATATTTATACACAGATGCTGGTGTATTCACTGGGTATGACTCTCTACTGGTCAGTTGATTTTCATCTACCTCAAAATCAGGTCAGTACTCTTTTGCTGCAAGCTTTTTCAGACCAGTCATTTCATCATGTGGTCTCGCTTTCGATCCACCGCTGCCGGTCCTGCTCCGTCTCAGCCGGTCCAGCTGAGTGATCGTCTCAACAGCCTGCTGCTCAGCATGTGCGAGGATCTGTCCCATCGCAGGGCCAATCTCAGCTCCATCCTGGAAGCCTGCGAATCTCACCAAAAAGCCTCCATCCTGCCACCGCCTGCCAATGTCATCCGACACCTGGTGGAGGAGGTCTTCCATGAATCAGTGAGGCGGCACTCGGACAACTTACGTTCTGTTGTTAACCAGGATATTCATAACACATGTACATTGGATCAAATCCTGCTAACCCTTATGATCACTGAAAAAAAGCGATCCCTCTCCTCCAGATGGACAATGAAACTCCTCCAGACAGCGGCATTCTTCTCAGTGGCCGAAGCCAGATGATCAGAGAAAGGCTTCATGGTGAGCACTGAAACGCATACAACTGCTTCACCTGGACGAAGTTAAGTGAAGCGTCAGCTCAGTGACAGCAGATTGATGTAGAATTTGAGGAGATGAGGATGGAGGGATGGAGGTCAGAGGAGACCGGAGGAGCTTCCTACCAATCACGCCTCCCATATTGCAACAGGAATTTATGTTTTAGCCAAAGAGTTGTGCTGGGAACGATAATGTGGCTGCTACTTTCAGATGACATAGCACTGTTTTTAATGGCTTTTTCATCCTAATCCGAAAAATATCTTCTGCTGAATTTGAGGACACAGATGCTGACTAGGAAACCACATTTGTATTTGTTGCACTTTACTAGATAGGCATGATTTGGCCCAAAAAAAAGTATCCATTCACACTTAAAATATTAGAAATATCCATAGAAAACTTTGCCAGATGAAAACGTATATTTTAAGTAATACTTTATCATCTCTTTAAATGACTTATAATAATATTATAATTTGGGTGGCAGCTCATAAAATGGGCTTATGCAGCATGTCCCAAGTATCTAATGCTGATACTGGCACTCGGTTCCGATCTACATTCTAGATGGATGGAAAATTCATTTATTCCTCATCTTCTGCCTGTTCTTTGGAAACTTTCCCAGCTACACTAGCAAAGAGGCGGAGGACACCGGCGGGCAGATCGCTATCACACAGCAGACAATTTAGCGTCACCAATTAGTCTCAATTAACTGAAGAAAGCAACAATTAGTTCATCTGATTAAAACAGTATCATAGCATCAGAAATCTGACGCTGCTTTGATGTTTCAATTTGAACATTTAAAAAGAGCATTCATTGTTCAAGACAGTCATATCAAATAAAAATTGCCCGAATCTACATTTTTAGTCATTGTTCCACAACTTCCAGGTCAACGGGCTTAAAGTCTTAACCCGAAGCAAGTCCAGGATTAAGTTGTTGCGACAGCCAATAATCGGATAGCAAAGGCGGATACTACAGGCTAAACTCTGCGCTGGCGTTCCTTCTGTCCAAACATCGTAACGTCTAGATTGTGTGGACAGGAATCTCACATTGATGTCATTTGCTGTGTTCTGTCTGCCGTGGACAGGGAAGCGCGGCCCATTTTCCGACTTCAATGAAAGTTTTGGGGAAGGACGGAGATACTCGACAGACTCTGACTCAAAGTCAGGTATGAAGAGAAAAGTGACCTTTTCAGACCTTTCATCTGTCTGCACCAAAATGTCTCCATGTAAAATTTCTTTGATTTTTAGGGAGTCTACCTCAGAGGTCTTGGAAACACAGACCACGAAGTTCACCTTTGTACCAGAGTTCTCTGGAGAGGCATGTGTTATATTTAAACCTCTTGCACATGTACCAGTGATACACTGAGATTGGCTTTTGCACACGTCAACAAAACCAGACCATCCATCGCCGGCGCTGACCGTCAGAGGACATGACATTGTACTGAGCGTGACTTTTTGACACGCCAATTACATCATCTCTGCCTCCTCCTAGACTTCCAAGAGGGGTTCGTCACAGGGACAGTACCTGCAGTTGGTTGGGTCGAAGCCCCCAACATGACATCTCCCCCAAAACTCCGGGGCGGTCGCACAGTCCGTCCATCACCTTCAGCGAGTCCTCACTCAGTCTGAGTCAGAAGAAATCCAAGGTAAGAGCGGTTTTAAGGATCTAAATAATTTTAGGCTGGGACTTCAGTGCATTCATTTTGATGAAATAACTACAGGAAAATCATAATAATTGATGCAAATAACAGATAAATTGTGCCTAAACTTTGTCTCAGTGCACCTGGCAGTGGTGCACAGAAATGTACAATGTGAAATGGAGTACAGACTCAACATGAATTTGATCGATCTGGTATCAAATATTAAAATCTGACTAATCGCAAGTAACTTATTTTAAAATCTTTTTTTTTTTTTTTTTTTTTTTTTAAGTCCCACCCGTGAAGACAGAAAAATGTGTTTACTCGGACTCGTCATTTCTCAGGCTTTAGGTCCAGAATTTATCCGGATGTCAGAGGAGCAGATTGTTTTGGAGCTTCCAGGATCAATTGTGGTAAATAAATCTAATTATATCACAGTTTGTATTGACTGCACGTTAGTTGTTACTGTCTGCATGTGCACTCTACTGTACCGTTTACATTTTTGTGTTGGTTTGTGTGTGTGTGTGTATCTCCATCCCAGTCCAGAAAGGGCCGCTCATGTTCGTCTCAGAGAGAAGTGACTGTTGTGATGCCCAACGGACAATATGTGGTGGTTCGCTGTGACATAAAGTCCAAAGCCAGAGACGTGTTTGACATGGTGGTGGCTCACGCAAACTTAGTGGAACACTTCTACTTTGGTCTTGCCTTTCTAGATGGTAAGAGAGAGCGGGTCGTTCGAGGTGTACTTGAGGAGCGCGCCAGGTTGCATTTAGTGCTTCAGTCTGTACTGCTGCTGGGAAAAATACTAAGACAATTTAAAGCAATGAAAATGGCTCATTTCATGGAAAAAAACGCTTAAATTGAAGAATACATTATGCAATCCCAACATGGCTTATCGATGTTTCCTCGTATTTATTAAGAACATTTAGCATCAACTATAAAGTGTAAGGATAGTATCATAACTCTATCACAACTGCTGACATAGCCACCATCTTTCCCAGTCAAGACAAACAATCCAAACATTTGGCGTCAGTCAAATGTTTCACTTGAAGCAGCAATGGCTTTGTGACTGTGTACACTCAGTCAGTTGTACTGTAGTTGTTGTACTGCATTGTGTTGTTTTGTGTTTTTGCTCGGCACGGTTCGGCACTACAATATTTTGTGTCACTGACAAAAAAATTAAGTTGTTCTGCAGAATTCCTTGCCTTAACATTCGAAATATTTATCCAAAAAAAAGAAAAGTGAGGTGATATAACAAATAACATTGTTAAATTCATTTTAATTATTGAGTTCAGATTGGTTTGGCAACTGTCAAATAAATAATTGATAATCCTTTTGTTATCTAGCAGGATTTACTTGAACTGTTATACTTGCGATCTTACAGATGATGAATATTTCTTTTTGGAACATGAAACAAAAATATCCAAAGTCGCCCCTGACAGTTGGAAAAAAGGGCAGATGACTTCTTTTTTGGTTTTCCTCCGCGTCAAGTTCTTTGTTGACGACATCTCTTTTATTCTGTGAGTAAACTAAAAATCTACGATGAGGTTATGGGAGCGCAGCTAAGGAACTTTCTCTTCCGCAGACACAAACTCACCCGCCACCAGTACTACTTGCAGATGCGGAAGGATATTTTGGAAGACAGACTTTACTGTAATGAAGAGACTGGCTTGTTTTTAGCAGCTCTCGCCCTCCAAGCTGAGTTCGGGGATTACCTGCCTGAGGTACGTTCATGACTGGTAACCGCTGCATTGCCTCTCTAACAGTGTTGTACATAAACCTGTGTGTCTGTCTCAGTTGTATGGTAAGAACTATTATCAACCAGAGCACTATGTGTCAAAGAGGATGCTGGAAAAACTGGCTTTGCCCAACGTTAAAGAAGAGTTGCCAAGACTACATGCAAGTCATTCGCAAATGCTTCCAGAGGAGGCAGAGATAGAGTACTTGAAGGTACAAAGGGACCACATTTATTTAAGCAACTCTATTTGCTCAGTGTGTTCATCTCACCAGATAACGCAGCAGCTACCAGAGTACGGCGTCATGTTCCATCGTGTCGGGAGAGAAAAGAGGCCTGTGGTGGGCGAGCTGGTTTTAGGAATCTGTGCCAAAGGAATCGTAGTGTATGAGATGAAGAACCACATCCGAGCTGTCACTAGGCGCTTTCTGTGGAGAGAAACAGACTCCATATCCACCGGGGTAAACATATATTTTTAGTGGTAAATCTTCAGTGTCTCATAGTTCTGGTTGTCTATTCTGGTGTTCTGTTTTTGTTCTTGCAGCGACGCAAACTCATCATAGAATGTGGCGGGCCCAGCGGAAAGAAGCACAGCTTTGTGACCGAGAGCTCGAAGATAGCACAGTACCTGCTGAGCCTTTGCTCCGCACAGCACAAGTTCCACAGCGAGATGACGTCACGACAACTCAACCACAGCATGATGCCAGGTGGGACACTTTTCCCAGGGTTAGAAAACCAGAACTGAATATGGTTTTATGATGTTTAGAGGACAGCTTGTCCATCTACCAACACAACATCGACTTGAAGAGAATGTCCTGCTCCGAGGGAATGTTGAACCACATTGGGTTGTCGCCTGGTCGAAAGGACTCCATCTCCAAATCCTGTGAAGACATCACTGCAAAGATGGAGGCGCGACTCCGCCAGCAGAGGGAACTAAGGCGAGAGATGAGCAGGGAGTTGAGGGAGAAAGAGTCTCATTCTGAATCTAGGGACATCAGCGACTTGAAGGATCGGCCATATTGGAGGTAAAATTGAAAACAAACCCCGACTTTATATGCAGTGATCATAACCTAAAATGGTATTTTTGCTTTGAAGCACTCCGGAGCCGATTCCTAGAATGATGTCCAGTGTCTCTCTCCAGAAACAGGACTCAGATGCCTCTTCATCCATACGAGGTGAATAGACGTCTTTTTTATGATCAACATTCAACATTTTATCATCCCAAGAGTGCAGAATCAATTCTGGAAAAATACAGAATTAATTCCTATATGCTCAGTAACATCAGTCATCATCAGGAAACTTCAAATATGAACCCCAAATGCTGGATGTTAAGGGGGAATATACAACAAAAATACGTGCACAATAATGAGCTGCAGTAAAATCATGTATTTCACATGTATTTTTCATGGATATGCAACTGCATGTGTGCAAAAACATCCACAGTGGACACCCCGACCAGAGCCCCACCGGAGAGGGAGATCATCTGTGTCACCATCAAGAAGGACCCTAAACTTGGCTTCGGTGAGCTCCTTCCCAGCACATGTAAAATTGATGAGCTGGGTGGCAATTATCTGATTCTCTAAAAGCCGACTTCCCACTGGTCTTGTTTCAGGCTTTGTGATCGTTGGAGAGGACAATACGGGTAAACTTGACCTTGGGATCTTCATTGCTTCCATTGTGCCTGACGGACCCGCGGATAAAGATGGGCGAATCAAACCTGGTACGGAGCATGAACATACGTTTGCAAGGTGGATAACGGATAACAATTGTTGGGTGTTTTTGAAGGGGGGCGACTCATCTCCCTGAATAAGATCAGCTTGGA